>NW_015150630.1:0-12797 GCF_000732505.1 Cyprinodon variegatus | reverse complement strand
AACTAGGCTTATTAACTTTTTTACTTTACTTTTAAACTTTTCAATTAGCCTTTTACCTTTTTTCTTGACTTGTTAACTTTTTCTAACTTAATTTACAGTAGGTAATATATCATTCAAGGGCTCATCTAATTGGTCAAATGCCAAAATAGGATTTACAGCCATGTAGCAGCATCTTTGCTGAATGGCTGGATATAGATCCTGTGCTTCTAGACCTAACTGAGGGACAGGGGGACTCCATTTGTAAGGGTATGCAAGTGATCAAAAACGCTAACTTGCCCTATAAAGTGTTAAGAATCCTAAAACCACATTCTTACAACTGGAGAGGTAGTATGAATTTCCAATCTAAATATATGAATATTTTTCTCTTTTTTAATAAATCTACAGACTCACCACTCTCTTTACCTGAATTGCAAGGAAAGACACAAAAATATAAAATCTTAATGAAATATATGCATATCAAAAGATATCCTCGATAAATCACTTAATTTTTAGCTGTAAGACTACAGCTCAATATTGTCACTGTGTGATTAGTGATAATGACTATGTCATTTACCGGCAGCAACTTAAGTTAAAAGTGAGTCAGAGAGCATTTGTTGTGCACGCCACTTCACCTCGCACCTGCCACATCAACCGTCCCTAATCCATGGCATACTGGAAGTCATCTGACCACCATTTTGGTGGGTCACTTCCCCTCAGTGGACCCCACTTCAAAACACAGAGGCTCAGATATCACCGAAACCCCAAACAGTAACTCTACACTACTCGTCATAACGGGTCCCACACAAAGACTCCCTCTCACTCTAGTGGCCAGTAGGTGAGCAGCATTACAAGCTGGAATGACCTGAAAATATTAAAAATATATAAATGCTCTGAAAATAATAAAATTCTATTTGTGAAAAGCTGAAAAAAAAAACAAGCTATTGAATAAATATGAAGGTGTTATAATCACCAGAATAAGCTAGTTTGAAACAATTAGACAAATGGAATTACTCTGAATCCCTTAAGAGCTATGCAAACAAATTTACCTGCTGTTTATCCTTGTTACAACAGCTCTAAACCACTGATGGCCTGATTGACAGGATGCAATGAAAAGGATTTATGGTAGGGATGCACCAATACTGACTGGCTGCTGAGAGGTAGATCAAACACATAACAGCTCTGTTCATTTTTTTTTATAAGCCAGCAACTAAACCCATTTTATCAAAGCAGACAAATAGAAAAGAAAACTATCCTTCTATGTACATTTTTATGCTATTTAATAGATTAATCTAGCTCATTTTGCATGTTTATTGTCCTTATTTTGGGCTCTCAAACAATGTTATCCACACTTTATGAAACAAGTGCACATTGGTAATTAAGTGATTCTATGAATTATAGCAATAATTCTATGAATTATAGCGAAGCACAAATCTTATTCTTTTGCAAATTTTGCTGGGTTACTTTATATTAAGAATAATTATGGTTCTGGTTCTATTTTGCACAGTTAGAACCTTAAGAAATCTGGTATATAGAAATCAAAATATCTATTACTTCTAGTAGAAATCCATCAGAGGAATAACATTTAAGTCAACACATATATGAAACTTCCCCTGTGCAAGTATACACTGACAAACTGTCAGGTGAATGCTTTTCATAGCATAATAACTAAAGGTGCAAGGGAGAAAACATACTGAATAGGCAAACTGACCAGCTGGTAATCTAATAATAAAGTAAGCTAATAGATGTTCTCTTCAGTTATAAAAATGTGGCAAAATTAAGTGACAAGAATTGTAGGAGACTATTTAAAGGCAGCAGGGACTTTCCCCACCCATTTAGAGAGACAGATCAAAAGCCTTCCTAATTTAATCCTAGTCATAAATTTAGTCAAGATGAGTTTATTAGGTCAGTTGCTTTAAAAATAAAAACACTAGTACATATTCAGAAAAATTCGGGAAACCGGTCTGAGTCACCGACTTTGCAGCGTCTCCCCTTACAAACCATTATGTGACATAATTTCTAATCCATTACTATCCAAAATGCTGCTTCCAAGGTCCTGGCCAAGATCAGGGATATTTCTCATATCCCAACAGTCTCCTAAATCACATAATTGGCTGACAACCTACTTGATCGTCAAAGGATAGACTGTAATATTGTGTTTTTTGTCTAAAAGGAAACATCTCATTCAACATTTCTAAAGCTGCATTTCAGGTATAAGCCATATGTATTGCTCATAGACCGCTTGGCTGGATGTTCCCAGAACTAGACTGTAAACCAGCTGTTCCTCAACTATGAAACCGACTTCCTAAAAAACCCGATTTAGCAAAAAATATTTGTTTTTTTTGGAGACCTGAAAAAAACTGCAATCAGTGCATCTCTTGATATGAAAGGCCATGCAGCTTTATCTTTGAATGTTTTTACACAGGCAGCACTTATCTGATATGACAGGTGACATGCAGTAGGGGAGTTTACAATTATAGTCATCACACAAACTGTAAAACACTCTACTAGCCAGTAAACTAAGAGCAAATTATAATGCATACATGCTTGGATGGAGAGACTATATCCAGGCCAAAAAAAAAAACTGGCATGCCACATGAAATAAAGAATTTCATCAAAGCTTTGCAACGCTGTGCTGGCAGGCCTGAAGAGCTGCTGAACAGCATTTCTACAGGATGCTCACAAACTAGCCCAGTGACACACTTTCACATCCTTACCCACGGGCATGCCACTGACTCAGACTACCATAGTGAGTTATACACACCAATCAAAGAGGGAGAAGACAATCGGCAAGTGTGGAGGTCTTATGTCACCAGAGTCACGAGGCAAAGCAGGGCACCTTGGGTGGCAGCGACAGCGGTCTTAGCTGATGTATGCACCCTGTCATGTTAAGGAGAGCCGTCCTGCGCCGAGCCCCACCCAGAAGGGAAAAGGTTGGACAGGAAGCGTACCTGTCAAACAGCATGCTCACTGATGGCTGATCACTTGTCTCCGCCAATCCAATGTTCCAAGATGACAGAGACAGGAACATTGCTGTGTCCTCATGAGACAGGACATGGAAGGCTTGTGCTCAGACAACCTCACCACCACCACTGCTTCTGGATACGGTTAAAGAGCTCTGGGTATGGCTGCCAAATGATGAGGGTTTAGAGCAGCACGCAGCTTAACTCTCCCCAAATCGATGAAACCAAATCTGTTTCCTGCATCTTATGCATGATTTCCAAACACCAACTGTTTTCCCAACACTATCTCCCTTCTTAGCAAAAAAAAAAAAAAAAAAAAAACAAGACACAAAAAAGAAACTGCATGCTTAAAAGTTGTGGCATGGAAAGTCTGTTGCGGCGGGAGTTAAAAGGGAGCTTAATTACATTTTACTGGTGCGGACAGATTATCAAAATGAACAAAAAGATCTGAACCCCAAATGGAGCTCTGAAAGGTTTGGGATTTTCCACTAAGTGATGACAGCAGCTGGAAATTCTGACGCTCTCCAGCCCATGTAAAGTAAACACCATCCACAAGTACTGAGTTAGTGACACTGATGCTTATATTCTGCACAGGATTTGGTCACTTAGTTTGTGTCTTCTGGAAGGCCTGATGTATTCTACATAGTAGACTCCACATCTGAGAGAAACTCCCTCACCTATCTATTTAGATGCTAATAGTGGTCCATCTGCATGTCTCTTCACATGCAAAGAGGTTTCCACCTAAGTGAAGCATGGGGTGGGGTGATAGTGGTGTCCATGTATAGACGCAAGCTTAATCTCTAAGTTAAAAGCAGAATGAATCATACAGGTGTTTATGAAAATGTAGCGCTCGTTATGATAAAACATAAGACATCAGGGAAAAGAAATAATAAAAGTAAAAAGACAGACTGTGAGGGAAATTAACTCTGGAAATCTTAAAATCATTGTTCAAGTAAAAGAAAGCTACAGATAAACCAGACTATCTGCCAATGATTATAATATGGTAGTTTTCTCTTGATCCACTCTGATCAGTTAAATACTAAACAAAATCAGACTTTTTTCAAATATAATAAAACAGCAAACCAAAATGCCTAAAATACTCTTTCTAATCAGTTAAATACAGTTATATTGAATTGTGTGCTTTCTTTTTTCTTATTATTACTCAGATTGATATAGTACAGAGGTGTACATATATGTAAGCCTCTACATGAGGGTGTAGGACCCAGCCTCTATCATATTTACAGCTTATAGTATTGAACTACAGCAAATAAAACAGAATTCCAAATCGCCAAACAAAACAAAAGTTTTATAGTCAGATTTCTTAGCTTACTTTAATTTTAAAATCTAAGAAAGAAAGAA
Organism: Cyprinodon variegatus; assembly: GCF_000732505.1. Classification (NCBI taxonomy): domain Eukaryota; kingdom Metazoa; phylum Chordata; class Actinopteri; order Cyprinodontiformes; family Cyprinodontidae; genus Cyprinodon; species Cyprinodon variegatus. The sequence continues at coordinate 8,499 of NW_015150630.1, read as the reverse complement.
AGAAAGAAAGAAAAGAGTGAAAGAAAAAAACAACCTAACAAGTTTAGATGAGAAGGAAGAAATGACAGAAACATTAAAACTAAAATAAGGAATGAAGGAAGGAATGACAAGGTAAAGAGAGAATGGAAGGAAACTAAAAGGGAAAGAAGCATGGAACACAATAAAAGGGGCGCAAGGTAAAACAATGAATGTGATGAATCAGAATGAACAACTTGGTCAACAACAGGCATAAAAATAATCCTTATGCAAAACGCTTGAACTACAGTTCAACCCAGTTCAAGTAGAGATCAAAAATAAATGTAAAAATAGGAAAGTTCAGTTGTGGTCTAAAAAAAGTTAAATAAACATCAGTACTCATCTGATTGTTTTGCTTGACTTTGTTTCACTTTTCATTCAAACTCCAGTTTAGAAAAAAAAAAAGACTCTGATGTGCCAGATAAAAACAAACAAGTTAGGAAGGAAGAGATGGCAAGAAAGGTAATGCAGAATGGTTGGGATATAAAAAAAAAAAAACAGTAAGAAGAAGGAATAAATTCAAAAAGAATGTAAAGAATGTTGAAAATAAGGGAAAACAAGCAAGGCAAAAACACAGAAGGGATTCAGGAGAGGTAAGATAGGCATGGTGCATGATTAAAGCGAAGTGAAAATAAATAATGAAGAAAAGGAAGGAAAGTTACAATGAAGGAAAGAAAATTAGAAAGAAATGAAGAGAATAAAGGTAAATGAAACATCAAGGATTTACAAAGATACTTTATTATTTTGTTATTACGTATTTTGTTAGTAGGTTATCTCTAATTGATGTCTAACACATTGCAGACTATTCCAGCCTGCATAGAAACTCTCTGTGACATAAAATTGTTTTAGCAATTTCTCTAAAATTGGCAGCCGCCTTACCTTAACAGATAAGGATGTTTTGTTTGTTTGGGATGGAGAAATGTGAACTTGTCAAAACAGAATTTTTATACGTTATACATTTTTTTTTAATTTGTGGTAAATATCTTATTTACAGCTCCAAATATTTACAACAAAAACCTAATTTCCAGATTTTATCATTTTCTTTTAATATATATATTCCCTAAAATTTTGTGCAAATGCTAAAGCCATGCAAATTATAACCACCCTTAAAGAATTGTAACCGTGGAGCATAGATTAGATTTGATTTTGACATTTTAAAAAAAATAGTTCTGTTCTGTAAAGCCCTTTGTTGTTGTATATGTAATTATTAATGTTATATATTGTTAATGTACGTTGATTTTTTTGCAATAAAAGAAATTGGGAGACCTTTATACAGAAAACATCAAATACATCTAAAGTTCTCAAGTACAGTGAAGAAATTAAAAGACTGAAATTTAAATTTGCCCTCAAAAATTGTCTTGGAAGAGGAAATTACATGGAACTTCCCACATGTGTGAATATTTTCCCCTTTAATTAACAGTGTTAAAAAAATTCTGTAACAAAAATGTTTTGTTTTTTTTAACAAAATCAAGGATCTTGTATGTCTCCCAGACTGGGAGCCACCAACCCTCTTCTAAGCTTAATTAGCGCAGAGCGCATAAAGCCGAGGTGGAAAACAACAGGCGCTCTGAAGCTGCTCTATTTTAAGGATTCCATTGACTGGAGCACCAAAACAAACGGTTCAAAAGCTTCTCGACATTTTTTTTTTTATTATTGTTAAATAAAGAATAATATTGACTTATTTTCCGACAGAGTAAGTGCGTGTATTACTGGAATAAATCAAAGGATTGTCTTAATTATGCTGTTTTCGTGCGCTGCGACGCCACACTTCCAAATGCAAAATGGCCACATGGTGTAGTAACCTTCAGCTCTGCTCCCTGGATCCATCCCTCTGACTTCTGCGCGCTCAAAACAATGCGTCGGATGCTCCTGCTCCACCGGATCCCCTCCTCTTTTGGTTTAAATACCCAAGTATGGATGATCAAATAAAATAATGGGCGTACATAGATAGATTAGCTGTGTTCACCTACAGTTATTCAGAAACACATGGTCCAAATCTACCGTTTTTATAGCAGGCGCACGACGGGGTTATGCTTAAACTCTAATTAAAATAACCCAGAAATGATCCCTATAGCACACCTACTGTTTACATATTAAGTTAATCACAAATATTATAAGTTCAAAGACATATTTACCTAAAACATAAACACAATGTGGAATAAACACTACTTACTCTCTCCATGGATAGGTCTTACGCAGATGGAAGAAACAAACAGCAGCAAACCCCAAAACAAGGTCAGGCTACCCATCGATGTTCCTGCTCCTACGTTCATTATTTTCCTTTCAAAAATACAAAAAAATTGAATATAAAAAGGCTCGTAGACGTCCACGCTTCACAAGAGAGCCTTTATATATGTATATTTAAAAAAATAATAAGAAAAACAAAGGTATGATGAATGTCTGTAGCCAACAAGGCTACTCTTTGGCAGACTCCAAATGCTTTGTGAGGTTTTATTTTATGTAGTAGTGTTTAAAAAAAAAATAAAAATACATGCGACTTAGGTGGGGAGGAATGGCGTTTTTGATCGAAAATAATCCCCAAAATGCAGCCTGTTATTTTTCGTGATCACTGCACACTTTGGCTGCTGGCGCGCACAGGCCAGTGATTTTCCTGGATAAATGATGGTAATCCCCATCTTCATTCTCCATCTCTTAAAAACAGCAGTGCGCCTCCAGTGTTTTAAGGCCTGGTTGTTGACAATAATGATTATTTAAAAAAAAATGCTTATATTTAAATGTATATTTCCAGCAGATGTCTATTAAATTGTTCTCAAGAATCCACTCGTGAAAATGCTGAATGATGAAGAGGAGGATGAAAAAAAAAACAAAACACGGACACATCCACAGGGGTGGTGGCTGAGAGGGGCTGAAAAATGAATGAACACCCCCCCTCCCCCCCTTCCTTCTCTGCCTATGCCATCCAGCAAGCACAGCCTAGAAGATCCGGGAGTGATTGCAGTACCAGCGGAGGTACCGGCTGGATTTAGTACTAAATTTCCCCTCAGCTCCTGTCGGACTGATCCCTGCTGGGTTTGCAACTCAGAGAAAATACCAGACTTGTGCCACGCAGGAGAATGGATCTTCAGCTACAGGACCTCGGCTTGGGTGGGAGGGAGCGAGAGAGCGTGGCCACGCAGTTGTCTTTTACGCGTGATTCCTCTGTTTTGCTCGTATTCCCCTCACCAACGTGGAGGAAAGTAAGAATAGAAATGATCCGATTGCGCGTAAAATCCAGGATGAAATGGTTCCGCTTCGTTCGTCCTCAGTTAGCGCAGACTGCTGCTGCTGCTGCTGGTCTCAACCCCTCCGTGGGATCGCTGCTCCAAACAAGAGTCAGCATCTCCCACACTGAAAAACACATAGCTCCACGGATAACACGGCAAGGAGCGGGCGGCAAAAAGCGGAGTGGATTTTAGTCCAGGTCTCAGAGAGCGCAACACGCCAAAACGGAATATATACAGGTGTATAAAAAAAAAATAATAATAATAATAAAGCATCACTTTTGGTCCCTCGTATTGGAAAATGAAACATATATATTTACATTAATTACACACATAGTGTATTATGTGAAGCTGTTGGTTTAGTGTCTTAGTAGATATGTATATCTATCTATATATATATAGCTGTATACAGAATATATATAATATATACATGTATAATATATATATAATATATATGGAAGTTGACTGAGTTTTTATTTTTAAATGCTTTTAAGTTGAAAGTCAAAGAATTTGAGGCAGCCTCAATGATCTGTAATTGTTTTACTTGACATGTTTTTTATGAAGGCTACCTGTCATTTAATTTAATGTATCTCTATTTATTATTTAACTTTGCTGCTCTTGGCCAGGACTCCCTTAAAAAGGGGTTTAATCTCAATGGGATTTATATAAATGTATATATGATTCCTGGGTTTATAGAACCCTATTTATATATTTAGTATTTCAATTTGATATTTTTTCAAAAATAATTTGGGGCTGAAGCACGGTATAAATCTAATTTTATCACAGGCCCCAATTTGTTAACTGCATACATTCAGTTTACAATATTAACATTTGTTAAATTAAATGTATCTTAGTGTTGCTTTAAAAACGAGAACTTGATTTCCTTTCTGAGGTTGTTATTCCTCCATTAGTTGTGTCCTTGATGCTATGTGAGAAACACAGACTGATTTAAAGTGAGGGAGAAATGTTGGGATCGTTTGTAGAAATGGTTGTCATACCACTTAGGGTGGGGCAGCTTTCATACACACACTCACCCCTAAAGTCATTTCGGAACCACTAATTAACCCAGCATGCATGTTTTTAGACAGATTGAGCCCCACACCCGCTACTGCCTACGTAATTTAAAGCAGAATACATGGAAAGACTTGGAAACTTCCGCTAACTTAGAGGAAGTTCGTTTAGTCTGTAAACAAATGCTCTAACAAAGACAGAACTGGTTTTATTTTATAAACAACAAAAACAAGGAACCCCAGGAATTTAGATTCTGTTCATACATAAAAAAAGCAGATAGAGGTCTGTTATTCTGAAAAACTTTAAAAAGGAGCAGAGGTTTTTATGATCTTCCATAGGGTTACTGTAAGGAAAATCTAAAGCGGTCTTTCAACTGTTGCCCTTGATGCAAGATCTGGAATTTTTAAAAGTGTAGGACTTCTTTTTGACTTTGTTTTCTTTTTCCTCATGTCCCACTGAGCTCAAGTTAATAAGACCACCTGGTCAGAGGCTGTAAGATTTTATGTTATGGTTTTACAGCCCCTAAATCATACCAAAAACAAAACCCTTTCTGTAGTCCAGTCCACCACCTTTAGTTTAAATATGTAATCATTTTAGAGTTTGTAAACAGTGAAAGGTAATTTTCTATAATTATATGACAGAGTGTCTACATCTGCATTTATTTAGTTTAGAAATCCATCAGCAGAATGCATAACAGGATGAAGCAAGTAGTAAAACTGGCCGGCAAAGAATAACCTGATCACACAAATATTATTATTAGTCACACACAAAAGCTTTAAGAAAATCTTAACTGTTCTTATCACTCACTTCATGGAAAATTTGAGCTCCTAGTGTTTAAAGATTCAGCCAGCCCACATCAAGGTCCAACTGAAGGAAAAACTCTTCCTTTTTTTGGGACGTTTGTCTCCTTTCAGCTGCTCCCTTGATCAGGGGTCGCTGCACAGAGTCAATATGTCTTGCTCATGAACTATGCAAAGCTTTTCAGCCAGATAGGGAAATCATTTTAGTCCTGTGGTTTTAAAAGACTGATTTGGCTACTTTGGTAAAATGTTTATATTTTGGATAAAAGGCAAATTTCCCTATGGGCACATTAACAAAGTGATACTGCTGAGAGAAACAAAACAAAAACAATATGTTTTACTTCTCGTCCAAGAAGGATTCATAAAACTGATCGATTGATTGATTGATTGACTTTATTGATCTCACAGTGGAGACATTTACTCATTATATCAGCACAAATAGTCATAAAAAAGAAGAAGAAGGTGCCAAAGGAAGAAAAAGGTGCATGGGGCATTTACAGTATATACAGAGCGTCCACATATCAGATGACAGCTTAAGTCTCTTATTTAGCTGGATTATTATACAGGGTTATTTGTACAGGGTATTTACATAGGTATTTATATAGATGGATATTATATATATATAGCTATTGGACTGGGTATCAAATATAATGATACAGGTTATTGCACAGCTGTTATTGGTATTAATTAGTAATTGCACAGGGTAAAACAGAGTAATTGCACAGGGTGAACATCTAGGCAAGTTTTCACATTTTGCTGTAGCTTCTAGTAGTTTCTTTTGATCCATATTTAATAATTACTATCCTAATTTTTCCTTTTATCCAAATATCTTGCTACCGAATATGAATGATTTTGCTACCATGTAAAGCAAATCATTGAGCACAGGTAGAGATATTCTAACTCTCTCTAACCTTGTTATTGACTCTGGTCTTTTTGTGAAAAAGTAGACCTCCTTTCCTTTGTAAGATGTCTGACTGTGCATCTACAGGATAATGTGCTGGGTCAAAGAAACAATTTAAAGCGAGTATTATGAGCTGTAATTCTAAATTGCAAATAAAACTCTTTGAAACTATTTCCAGTAGTAATGCCCTTAGATTATATCAGTCGTGAATATGTTTCCTGCATTAAAAAGTCAGATTAGTATCAAGATTAACATTTCCAGCTGTTTGAAAAGATGAAGTAGCGTTTAAAATTAGATTGACTAATAAACAAATATTGTGTTGTAAGCATTTTTCTTTTTAACAATCTAATTGAAATTGTTTATTCTTTAAACAAGTTTAGTTAACATAAATGTTTAATTCATCCTCATGTCAGCATATGTTTACAATTTGGACTTTCTAAAATGATATTTAAATCTAAAATGATATTAATATTTACAATTATTAATAAACCTCTTAAGCTGTGGTGGAGAGCAACATTAGATTGCATCACTTACAGTAAACTGGACACTTAATTAAGAGAAATGTAAATACACTTGATCAGGTATTTTTTCAGTTTTTAATTATTTATAATCTTCCCAAAAAAATGTAATATCATTAGATTTTAATATCACCTGCTCCCAGTAAAACATTATCAGAATAAAGGAACAAAATTATGTTCATATAAAACTTTAAGTAGATATAATGCTGTTTAGTAAAGGTGAGATAAAAAAGGAGCAGTAGGAACATTCTTAATATCGTTCCACTCATTGCTTGATTGCAAATGCATTGGTTTTAATCAGCCGTGCTTTTCAATAAAAAGTTAAAGATCTCAATTTGTTCTTAATAAACTTAGTCATGGGTAGTAAGATGAAATCTACTCAGGATTATATAAATACAGAAAGTATTTTTTAATGGATCCAACTAGATGTAAAACTTAATATTGATTACCTTAGTCTTTGTATAGATTTCATATAGCAAATAATCCACATCAGTTGAAAAGATTGAAAAACGTAAAAGAGTACGGGTAAAATATTGCATTATTTAGCACAAACAATTTTATTATTGTATAATTCTTTCTCCAAATAATAAAATAAAAAATGCTTTAAGTCAAATGAAAGGGGAAAATTATAAACTTCAATCTAAAACCTAACTGATGTGGTTAGATATTGTTTTAATCTTAAATCAAAAGCAGCTACATAAAAGTTCAAGCTGCAAACATTGCTTAGAGACCTGAGGGAAAACCTGGCATGGAGCTTCAGCAGAGTGGGGGCGGACAGCTCTGCCTTTATCTCTCATTTATTCTGCTGCACCAGCAGAGGAGACAGTGCGCTCTGCTTATTCTGTTGCCTTCAACCTCATGACACGTTCCAGCAATGTCAAAAAAATCAATTAAACAGCACTTTTCTCGTATCTATATTATGCTGAGTGTCATCTTACTTGATGATTCAACAAAAAAATGTATTCTATTCAAAGAAAATGTTTCTTAGGAACTCTACTATTCCCACAAGCATTGCACACCATGGAGGAACCTGTAAAATATAGGGGTATACATTATAGCTTAACAATTTAATTAGTATAAATAATTCAAACTCAGATAAAAACCTTGAGAATAAACTTTAGAAAATGATTGAATTAAGGGCTCTCTTGAAAGTGATTAATGTAAAGCAGAAATATATTTTTACTAGGTAAAAACACAAATTTTACTAAAAAGAGAGTCATTATAAAGAAATCGATTCTCAAACTTTTATTTCTGTATATATATTTTTTATTATTTTTTTACCAACAGTCTTTAACAACAACAGATAAAACCCGGTCACCATTCCCATTTGTTTTGACAACTCTGCCCTCTGTTGCTCCAACAGACACATTACAGATAAACTGGGGGATGAGGAGGTAGGGCGTCCTAACAGTGCATGTGTCTATAAGTCATCTAAGCAGACTATTTCACTTAGATTCCCCTGTCTATATATAATTATATCCATACTAATTTATTGTCTTTATTGCACTTTCATTTAACTCGCTTGAAATGACCTAAGTGAAACAATATGAAACAAAGTTAACTTTAATACTGAGAGGATTTGATGAAGGTGAAAAACAAAAACTCTCCAGTGCTTAGAACTGTGGTAGAATGGCTTGACCATTGACAGCTGTTAAATGAGTTCTGTTGTTTCACATGTAAGTACTATTTGTCCTCCACATAAAGTCAAGACAAAACAATCTGAAGCTTGTTATTGCATCAGGAAGTGATCAGAAGAAGTTCAAGAACATGAAGTCTTAAGGAAGGCACAACAAACCAGAAACTGATCACCCAGCCTCTATGTGGCTGTAACAGATTTCTTAAAAAACAAAATAACAAAACAAAACAATGTTACTACAGTAATGGAGCTGCCTTGGCAAACTACAAAAACTGCTGGTCGTATACTGCATGTCTGGAAATTCAGAATTTTGTGTTGAAAACTTGGTTCATTTCTTCGCAAGGATCATTTTCTCTGTCCTGCTCCTCGGTCTCATTCTTCTCTTTAAAAACCTGCA
>NW_015150629.1:1226385-1274192 GCF_000732505.1 Cyprinodon variegatus | reverse complement strand
ATTTACTTCCATTAAGGCGTTAACTTTTCAGCAATCCCTCCCAACAAGCATACATGTAGTGATAGTGGAGAGAAAAATTCCCTTTTAAAAGGGAATTTTTCTCTCCACTATCACTACATGTATGCTTGTTGGGAGGGATTGCTGAAAAGTTAACGCCTTAATGGAAGTAAATATCTACTGTTGCCACATGCTGATCCAGGAAGTGAATGTCTGGCAAAGTAAATGACTGAATGCAGTCAGCTGGTTTTACTTAGATTGGAAACTTTTAATCAGTCTGATGTATGATCTGATTTAATTCTGTAAATTGCAAAAAGAGGACATGTGTTGGCAGTTGGCACTGCATAAAAAAACTTGATTGAATTCAGTATAGAACATAACTGAAAAATATATCATATTGCTTGATACACAATGTGTTTACTTGCAGCCACAATTAGATATGGAGTTTATCTGTACATCTGCATAAACACCTGGATCTAAATAACACAGTATTTAGATTTATCAGACCTACAAGGAAAACCAGATTTTCTTTTGCAAAAAATGGGATAGATTTATAGAGATGATGATAAGTGAAAAAAAAACAACAAAGTTTATTCCTTGTACTCTGCAGGAAAGTAGCATCTTCTGGTCACAAAGTTTCCCTAACAACTATTTATTTTAACACGTTTCAGCAACGGGGCCAAAACAAGGGTTGTTTGAGTGTACTTTTAGAACCACATGTTGAATAAGTAAGCAAATATTTTCCATGTCACTTTTTATAGTCTCTCATATTTCTGCTCAGTAATGAATCATATGAAATTGTGTGTTCATTCCAGCAAAGATGTGATTAACTGATTATGACTTACTGCTGGATCTTCTGCCAGGGGCTTCCCAATGTATTTTAATCACAGCCAGCAACGCGAGCGCTCATAAACCTGAAATAAACTTGGTAATCTTCCATATTCAATAAATACAAATCTACTGTCAACACCCTGAATCTAATACCCTAATGACACTCATCACATGAGTGGATAAACAAACATTAAAAGCCAGAAAAACAGAGGAGTACCATTAGATGTTTTGTTTTTTTGTTTTACTAAAAAAGCATTATGATTGGTAATTGCTGTCAATTGAAACCCTGTGAATGAGAGGCTATATCTGTTTTTGTATGCTCCTTCAAGCCTCCATGAGCCATTAGAGAGGCTGAGGATGAATGAATGAGCACCGCACCTAGAGAGAGTTCAGCAAAGGTTTCTTCAGCTCCCACCTTATTGATTTCTGCAGGAAATATAGAACTCTGGGCACGAAGGATGGAGAGGGAGGACCACACTGATATTAAGTCGTTTTCCCATCCTCTCCAAAAATCTTTAATCAAAGTTTAAGTGAAATACTAACATGCCACCTGACGTGACCTTTCAGTTCCGTTATGAATCACCTGTTTTTGAGTCAAGGGGGCTAAAAGAGGTTAGAAACATTTCCTAATCACAAATCGCTGTTAGAAAAAGAACAAGTTCAGCGGCAAAGTTAAATGGCCACCGAAGGGCTTGTTTGCTGTTGACCTTTGACAAATGCTAGACAACAAATCTATGTTTAAAGCACTTGCCTGACTGGATTCCTTTATAGCCCTAAGTGACTCCTGGGAAGGGCAAAGCCTTAAAAAGTGACTGCAGCCAAAGCAAAGAAAGTCCTGCTGCACCAAACAATGGAAAATACAACATGGTTCCTGAACAAATAAGGCATCTAGGAAGGATGATTTACACACAAGTAAGGGATGCATGTCTACAAAGAGTGGGCCAATAGGATGATTTGTGAGCGTACGAGTGTCTGGCATGTAATGACAAATATACAATCAATATACCGACCTTAATTTGCCCAAAGCATAACTGTGATGTAGTACACAGTGATTCGCTTAAAAGAAGTGTAAAAAGAGGGTGTGTGTGCTCTGCGAGGGCACGGAGGCCATGCCCTTTTGAACTCTGGCGCTCACAGTGAACGTGGCAGCCGTAAAAGGAGCAACCAGCCCTGTTTGGTCATTGAATAGATTCCTTATGGCTGATGGGTAATAATGTCACGCCTCAAGAGGTTTTTTGAAAAGAACTGGCAAATGATAGCTACCAATGCGTTCTGCAACACTGGCAACATTATGGCAGCAGCGGAGAAAATATAATAGCTTAAATATGCTATGAATAACAAAGGCTGTCGATAGCAACCTCCTGAAAAAAATGCTGACCAGATATAGCTTTGTGTGTAATCTTATGTGTGTATGGGTGTGTTTGGCCTGATGTAGTGGGGTACAGTATGTTGCGTGTCCTTTGATACAGAACTTTAATGTAAAAGGAAGTCTTATTGGTTATTACATTTTTTTCAACTAAATGATGTTTCAGTCTAAAAATGCAAGTCTAAACAATTATAAAGCATAGGTGAGAACCAGCTTTTGGCTTAAGGGCAGTCTTAAATGTTCAATTTGTTAGGACGAATAAATACACGTGTTTTTGAACAGTCTGGATGAAGTGTTTTAAGGCTTTCTTTCATGCTTCATAAAAAAAATGTCCTTGTATTTCTTTTTTTATCTTCCTTGCTTGGCTAAAATATGGTTTAATTAAAACAAATAAGTTGTATATAAGTAAACATTAGTTATATATAAGTAAATAATTGCTTTTAATATAGCAGAGACAAAACTCTGGAACTGAGTTTCCACCAGTGGTGACTGTAAATAAAGATGGTTTTTAGAGATACTTAAGGAATGTTGTACTTTTCTATATTGTCATAAATTAAAAAGTTAATTTAAAATCCTATTTTTATTGGGGGGGTGGGAGTGGTAATAAAAAGGGGCTTTAAACTGAGGTTTGCTTGTAACTGAGTAACTCAAGGCACAGTTTAAGCTGGACACTGCTGAGTTCATCATAAAGCCTGTAAATGAGTCCATCTTGTTAGGCTCGGCCCCTGGGCTGTTCGCAGCCACGGGCAGAATGGTTCTTACAATGAAGCCATTCGGTTAAGGCTTAGCCCTTAAAACAACACGCCACTCAATGATCCCAACGATCTTCCAAGGAAACAATGCCAGAGCACATCAGTCAGGTCTGCGTAGGAGGCACAGTGGCGAGGGGACAATGACACCCCCTGTGCTGCCGTTCCGTAGGGAATGTCTTCCCAAAGGAATGTCTTTTTGCAGTGTCTGAACTGGAAGGGGACAGCTTTATCAAAGCTGAAGAGGGGGAGTGGGGGAGTAAGGCATCAAAATTGAAATCTGTTATAATATTTTTGTTTCTAAAAAGTGGGCTTCAGTTCATGGTTAACAGCAAAAAAAAGTAGTATGGTTTATATAGAAAATAGAATATAAAACAAAAAGATTTCATATCGGAATACAATTACTTTTTTCATGTCTAAAAGAGTCTAACAAGGTAGGAGATTAGATGAAGTACTCAGTCTTCTGTCATTGCAGATGAGAAGTTTTACCCCCCCTTCCCCCCAAGCCATAAATACCATAAGGCCTACAGCATATCACCCAGTGGCAGGCCAATCTCTGTTCATTACAGCTCCACGCTAACTCAGCACTTAATTTAAAACTCGCATTCCACTAATTAACACACACTGCTGGGTACAGACAAGACGCTATAGAGCCTGGCCTGTTAAATCTTATTCTTTAGGTTTGTAATTTACCCTTTAAGCTTTTTTTTCTCAAAGAACCTTGGAGTATATCAATCTAGACCCAAGTCGGAATATTTTGCTTGCTTGTAATGACTCGTAACGAGTAGAAGGAAACATTGCTCCATCAGAATATGAAGAAACAGTTTGTCCAGTAAATTGGATCTGTTAAACGTATATTCATTTATAACATAAAACAATCACTTTGAGACAGAATTAACTATATTAGAGTAAAAAAAAGGGCAAGTATTTAAATAGAAGAAATCGCAAACTGATTCCTCTTCTCATTTTTAAATCTTAACAGAAGCGTACACATTATATGGCTTCGGATGCTTTAAAAGCTAAATGATTCCATTAGAAGCACACCCTGCAATCTACATGATAAATGTACGAGGCAAGTTTTAAATTTAGTTTTTATAATGTCTTTGGTTTTTTGAGACAAAAGAAAAAACAGTCATTTATCTGATCTCATTTTGCTGCCTCTCTTGTTGTTATTAAAGGAGTCCTTTTTGCAGCCTAAAGTAAATGATTCTGCCTCTATCACAGGCGCTTACGCGCATCAGATGATGCGTCTGCTGATAGCTTTGTAATGGACTTTTCCTGTTCATTAACTGAGTTATAGCACTTGGATTTTATGCTTTGTGGTTCTAAATTGAATAATACATCTCCAATGTTTAAAGTAATATTAATATTTTTTAAATCAATGTTAGTAAAATTTTATGTACACAGTTGTATTTGTTGATGGCCAGCCTCCTGCAAATAAAGATTGGATTTATGAAGGCCACTGTCATCTGTTTCCCTCTCTCTCTGTAGTATTATCACAAGAGAAATGCTGATCATAAAAAAAATTTAATTAAAATTTTAATTAACACAGGTAATCAATAGGGTGTAACGTAACATCTCACATATTCTCGGTGGCATGAAGGAAAATGTAATCAAACAAATTCAGAGGGACCAAATATGCTGATTTTATAGGCCAATAAGTCCAAGGTAAGTGTGGCAGCCCTTGTGGAAAATGTCACTGTCTTATATTTAACCACATAGTGTTTATTGATGGACAGGAGTCAAAACAGCAGCTTTATGTGAGAGTTCCTTTAATCTGCACAGTTCCTTTAATCTGATTAAAAATAAGCCAAACGTTCCTTATATAATTGTATTAGCCCCTTAATATGAGCAGGCGAATAAGATGATCTCCTAGTGGAATTGGTATTTTTGCCCTTAAAATAGATAAGTAGATATAATAGAATAATATAGAAAATCTCTTTATTTGTCCCACAATGGGGAAATCATGGTGTTATAGCAGCAAAAGATAATAGCAAAAGTTGTCCCACAAATGTGGACCTTAAAAAGTGTATAAAAAAATAACAGAATAAGTGAGTTTTTTAGAGTTTTTACAAATATAAATACTATGCATCTAGAGAATAAATAATCAATATACAGGTGTGGACATTTTTACAGTAATAGAGTACTGTGCATGTTATTTAATGCACTTCATGCAATAAGAAAAATTAGTTGCTTTTTTTTTCTTGTTTTAAACATAAATCACTTTAATCCATTGGTAATTTTATCTTAAGTACCTGTTCCGTTCAAAACAAGGGGGAAAACTCTTATTTTAAGTAAAAAATACTTAGGTAAGTTTTCAGTTGTAATGAAAATTGAAGTGTTGCAATAGGACCTTTAACAAAAGAATAATTAGCAGGCCTAACCCTAAGTCTGACCCCAGTCCCTGGTTTTGGCTTTTCCAGGTTAAACAAGAACAGAAAAATTAATTATGAAACACAGACTTAAATGAAAGTTAAATGTATTCAAGATAAAAATAGACATAGACACATTTTCAGAAAAAGTTACAAGTACTTCCAAAACACTGTGTTCACTATTTGCAAGCAATTGCTTCTTAAATTAAAAAGGCAGATTCATCATCATCAAATTCATTATTTGCTTTGCTTCCTAAGAGATGAAAACATTAAAACTTTTTAAAGTTATTTTTATGAAAGAGGCCATTACAGTTTAGCAGCTTAGTTTTCCACACCACAGACCTTTGAAGATTGGTTTGCCTGGCCGCAAATAGTGAGATGGTAGTAAAGGTCAGATGAAATCAGAGCATGGAAATATAATTTAGCATCCGTTTTAAGGATTTGGATATTTTCTCTAAACAACAGCTACAGTAAAATGGTTGACTTTCACCCTGCAACAGTTTTGGTTAAATTCCACATCCCGGTTCTCATAAGTAAAATTTCTGGCTACTCTATCCATTTTGAGTAACTTTAAATAACGAAAACAAGCTGAAAACACATATGCTCCATTGAGAGAGACACTTTCTTTTTATACTGAAGGCTGATTAGTTAGATGTTATCTCGACTAAGTCTGCTCCTGTCATTTGAATGTTGGGTGAAAATGCAGTAAACAATTCTTACATTCTGTAACTATAGTTTTTGTAGGTTTAATAACTTCAAATATATATTTTTGAAGAGTCTTTATTTAAACTAAATTTCTTATTGTGTAATCACTGTGCTTTATGTTTATTTCATTTAAAATACAAAATGCATCTTATTCTTCGAAATACCAGAATTTGCATATCACTTTATATTGTGTTCTATTTTATATCAGTTTTTAAAATGTTAAAATCATTTGTTATGATCATCTTACTTGAGTAATTTCTTTAAAGGCTATTTCTACTTTTACTTTAGTAAATATATGACAAAATAGTGCTACTCTTAGTTGAGTGTAATTTTTGGGAACTCTACTCAACTCTGCAGCCTGCAGTGAAATCTATGCAGTTGAACCTTGTGTAGGTCTGTGATTCCTTAATATAATGAAGAGGTCTTCATTACTGAGACTATTTTTATGTAAATAACTTGTAGCACTTTAAGGCACTTTTGGGCTTCATTAAAAGCAGCTAAACAAGCACTTTATTAAGAACTGTACATTAAGCATTGATCTGCACATAAAGAATAATTTGCATGCAAGAATCTTTGACTATTTATTGGATATTTATTGAGCAATTAAATAGTTAGCATGTAGCCTATTGTTCCCAGCTCTGCGCAGCTGCTCCTCATTATGAACTGGGGTGTTGTCTGTGGAAAATGGAATATTGTTCAGAGCAAGTAAGGGTTACTTTTTGGAAACTTTAGCAAATGTTAGTGTAAAATCTGTTAAAAGTGAGTGCAGGAGAATCGTTGTGGTGCTAAGAAAGTGACTCTCCTTTCTTTTCTGTGTCCTTTCCAGACTTTTTTGACAAGTGCTTCCTTGGGGGTCCAGACACCATTTAGTGGTTCTGGGAGAGACCATGGAAAAGTATGGGGGGGGTTGTGCACATAGTTATTGTGTGATTTATATGGTGTTTAAGTCTAGGTTTAACAGAAAATAGAAAAAATATCTATAACATAGTAAAGTGGAAATGTGTTAAGATACATTTGATGAAATGTGTGTTTTAAATGGAAGTTAAAGAATGCTCAATTTCATGAGAATGGTTTAGTCCTTCATCAGCTGTCCCTATTTAAGGCTGAGATGGTGTGTTTGAAGGGAGGCTTGTTGCTGTGAAGCTGAATGATGTTGCATCTGAATAAAACCTGCTGCTACTTCCACGTTACTCTGCACCATAATATCATTTCTCACTAGTAATCCAGACGGAAAAGCCGCCTGTTAATAAGTATTTACTTTAATAGTTTTCAGCTAAGATTAATTAAACTTGTTTAATTGTTTGGGTGGATTATGAAGCATATACTTATCAAGGAACTGTATTAACTGTTTTGCCACCGATTTTTCCATTTGTGTTGCTTTCAATAGTAATGTTGCAAAATCGATCAAAATATCCATACTTTAGAAATTAATTTCCTTTTCCGTTTTTCAGGTGAAGCGAATATACCAATTTTTTAAAGGATCAAAATACTAATTGATAACTAATTGATAACTAGCCACACCTCAAAGTGCTTGACTTTAATTTGGAGAAACATATTCAATATAAGGCTTGATCAAAACCCCCTTGATCTGTGTTTGAGTAATAAAACAGAGCCTTGTATTTGTTATTTTAATTATGTATTTTCAGAATTAGCCTCCTCTCCTTTCTTTGATTTAAGGTGTCATAATTCTCAAGGGAAAACACATTTTCCACTTCTCTGTCCCCAGTGTCAAATCCTGTAACCGATTTTCCAACAAACAGATTTTTTTTACTGTTCACATCTAATAAATATTTAGGATTGCCTCAGTGAAACGATGCAAACACAAATGAAATGTATTTAATGGGCATCCTGTCCATTGAAGGAGTTTCAATAGGGCACCGCTGAAGTGTGAAATAGCTACAACGGGCAACGTAACACTCACATGGTGTCTCTTGTGCTCTGTGTCACGCTCCCAAACACACACAACACACAAGGTGTTGGGGGAGAAAAGGCACCCAATATTTTCTGTCTGGGGGATCGTGCATACCACCAACCTTCAAATAATTTACTGCTGTGTGTCTACAGAGTGTCTGAAGTAAAAGTGCCACTAAATCTCAGCCCTCAAAGTCAAACGTCAGGTAAACCACAGAGAAATAATGTTTATTTTCCTTCAGCCCTGGCCCTGTTTTTAACCATGCTGTCATTGCTCCGGTGACTTGTACTGTATATCTCAAAAATACCTCCCTAATCCAAACAACTGCCCCTCAATAAGTTCAAATATATATGACTTGTGAATCCTGCCTAATAACATTAATACATTTGGCAGCCATGGTAACCTAATAGTTTAAATTATATGATTGATTAACGAAATGCCCAGATACAAATTCCTAGATATGTTTTTCCCAGAGAAAAAAAAGTGTGTACCCATAAAATTATATAATGAGGTAAAAGTTATCTATTTGTCTTGTAATCAGTTTTTTTTTTTTTTTTAAGGAAGTCAGTCTTGCATCATTAGGCAAAGACATTGGTCGATGCTGGGTTACTAAAAGCCCCAAAAAATAATCAGTTCAGTTTAAATTCAGTTTATTTAAATAACTAGATTTGTTTCTCATTGTTTCCTTAGTTTTAAATCATAGTTTAGGTCTTATGTCTGTCCTCAATGGCAGCTTCGTGAGGTACACCACGTCAGTTTCTTAACACAAATATCAAAACAGAAAAGATTAGGATAGAAGCTTAAGTGTGACCTAAACCTAAGAATTAAAGGTATTGTGAAGGATTTTTTAAAAGACCCGCACTCCCTTAAAAAAAAATCCCATAATGGGATATATCTGCCTCTTCTGGGGCCTTTTTTTTCTTCTCATACACTTCGTTGACACTTTTTCTCTTACGGGACACGTCCATTTTCAAAGACCCTTGGTGAGAAAGGCTCACTTCAGTGGCAGAAAAAGATAGCTAACTGGGCGAGCACGTACGGCTATAATTTAGCACAATTACATTAAAAGGATCAGTTTGTCTTGACTTGTGTCTTTAGACAGGTGGTGGTTGTGTGACCACCACCAGTGTTGACGTGTTAACAAGTGTGTTAATAAAGGATATTTCATTAACACAATTTGGGTTTGCTAGTACTAATCCAAAGTTATTTAAACTCTATGACCCACTGTAGTATTGTTTCTGGCTGTGTACTTCCCTTAATGATTGCACCACATCTACCCTTTGAAGGCTACTTGTCAGGTTTCTGCCCTTTGTTTAGGTTTATTTTTAGTTTCTTTGTAATTTTGTGTCTTTGTAGTTGTTTTCTGGCAGTGTTGTTTTTGTGTTACTCTCTGTTGCCCCTTTGTGCCTGTTTCCTTTTCCCTAGCTCCCTTCTAGTTACTTCTATCCACACCTGCTCCATATCAGCTCATTAGCCCATTCTTTGTTCTGTTTCCCATAAATACACCACCTCTGTAGTTCCACCTTGCTGGTTTCTTGTTGCTTTGTTGTTAGTTGGCTCCCTGTGTGTGTTTCTCCCTGGCATCTCCTGTTTTTTTTTTTTTTATTTATTTTTAGCTTTTCTGTATTTTGATTTTGGATTTTTGCCTCTGTTGCCTCTGGAGCTTTCCATTAAATTCTGCAAACTTATCTCTGTCTTCTCATCTCTGCATTTGGGTCCTCAAAAACCTCCACCACAAAACTCAAATAATCTGAAGCTGATTTCTTAAACATTTGCAAAAACATAAAAAAATTCAAAAATGTAAGAGGCAGAAGTAACGGTGAAATAACCTTAGGAACCAGTACCCTGCTGCTGACATAAATACTTGTTTCCCCTTCCAAAGATTCTCAAAGAGGCATTTTCTAATAACAAATCATTTCTTTCACAGTATGCTTTTTAATCTGGCTGTGCCTGACAGGGCCCATCCTTTCCGCTGAACCCAAAGACCACTTATAGGCCAGCCCAATGAGGCCCCGTAGCCCTGTGGTCTGACTGGGGTGATTTGTCAGGTCCCTCATATGCACCTGTGCTGGTCACACCAATAAATTTATCCAAAGGTAAATGGAGATAGCCCATGTTGGCTGCAAGGTCCGCGCTCTGATTACAGACCCTTTCCTCCAGTTGCATTGATAGATGTTGCTTGTGTTTATCTGTTTACAATGCTACTAAATCTGTGAATGTAATACAGGGAGAAGGGGTATGACTCTGAGCGAGAGAGCGGTAACAAAACAAGCATGGTTTGATTTATGCTAGGCTATGCAGAGGGATAGAGAAACAGCACAGATGAAGGGTCTGGGATGAAAAAGCTTGGTGGGGCAAAGGTTGTTGTTTTGCATCAGGGTTGGAAGGGCAAAAGGATGAATCTCATGCATTTCTTACTCCCTGTTGATGTCCACCATGCCAGAAGAATAACTAACATGTTAAAAGAGAAAAGTGGGGGAGCCTTTCAGGACCACGAGGCGTGCTGAAATATATACTTTCATGACAACAACAGAGAACCATTTGGGTATTCAGGGTGAGTTTGTATATTGTACCCTTAATCCTGCATAGTCTGTCTAGTCTCTGCCACATTTTTAAAATTATTATACTTATTTTTTTCTTTATCATTGATTTAGTTTTTTGTTAAGTTTTTAGCTTTTTTTCCAGCAACACCACCTGACTTATGTCCTGAGGTAACCCACCCACCTGGTTTTAACGTATTTATTTACCCTTATTTTGAGTGGGTCAATGATGTGATTTGCCAATAGAATGAGTATGTATACTCTTAAAATAGATATGCACTTGAAATAAGACAATGCAATTGTTTTTTTCTTATTTTAAATGTAGAATTTCTTGTTCCATTGGCAAAGTCTCACTTACCTCCTCAATTCAAGAAAAAGTGAATTTATTTTAAGAGAAAATTACTTACTCAGATTTACATTTTTTGCAGTGTAGTCATAATTTGCTAAGAAGACATCAGCTATTACAATCACATTTTGTTATTATCGTCAGCAACTATCCTTACTCCTTCTTCTCGACCAGCCAGACTACTTTAAACCAGCAGGTCCATTTCACAGCTTAGTGTCCTCTGCTATACACATCCATAAACCATAACAATCCCCCTACTGCCCCAACCTCTTGGAAAGCTTACGTATGGTTTCTCATTGTTTCCTCAGCCTATTGAGCTAAAGATAACTGTGTGATGTTAGAGAGCTGAGTGATTATACATCAGTAAAATCACAGGGGGTATATATCACTGCCATGGGGACACACCCACTGGAATGAATTGGGTCAAATGAGAGCAGTGCATCAGGCAGGGCTCACTGACAGTTACTAATGCACCTCCTATGTCCACTAATAGGAGTCTACAAATTGGTAAAGGTTTGTAAACTTTGGCTGTTTGAGGCAGAAGCATTCATTGTTTGGAGGTAGCCTTGTTGCTGTGGTGGTAGACTGTGACTAAATCAACACTATAGAGGTGTGCTTGACTGAAGAGGGTGGACTTAAACAAGTAATAGGGAAGTTTCTCTTAATAAGTGTTGAAGCACCTGTAAGACAGGTGAAAAAGCTAAAGCCTGAAAACAGAAATTATGTTAAGCTCTTTGAATAAACCCACTGACAATGTCAGTGTCTGTTTTGGAAAAGTTTCCCTGACTGAAAATATTGATTTGGTGGAGATTGATAACACGTTAATCAGTATACAGTAATGCTGCCAAATGTAAAATCAACATTTGCTATGAACGGATATTGCTGCAAAATGTTGCTCTGTCTGTTCTATTAGGTTTTGATTTCTGTTGTATTAACCATACAATTTTCAACTAACCACTTAATTTAACCTTTTTTTAGGAAAGGTAACGTGAGATATGAGGAATCAGTCTCATCATCAAAATTTCTTAATTTATTTGCGGTTATCCTAAGGCATTCCCTAGTCCATACCAAATTTTGGATCAGCCAAGGGATCCCATCCATTGGGACGTACCTGGAAACCCCCTGAAAGGAATTATTACCCAGCAGCCATCCTTACAGCATGAGCAAACCTCATCTCCTCACTCCATCTGAGCATTTCAAAGACAGTGCTTCTCATCCTTGTTTTAAAGAATGTGTGACACCACACTATGGGGGAAGATTCTTTTAGATGCTAACATTGACATTGTTATTTTGGTCATGATCCGAAGTAAAGTTTGTAAATTAGAATAGACTACTGGATGCATAATTTACATTATGCTCTGTTTCTCTATCTACCAGGACAGACCAAAGCGGCATCAGTATAGCTGCATTCTGGCATCAATCATCAGCAAGATGCAAACATATTTGAGCTACTTTGAGCCAACTCACAGAAAACAAATTATTATCATTTTTAAAGTAACTCTCTTTATAGTTTCTTCACTTGCAGGTATTAACCACAACATATTACTTCTCTAGCAATAAAAAAAAACCTTTTAAATGTTTATTCTGATACTATTCACCACTCATCTCTGCATACATTCATATTGAATAAACTTATCAATATACATATATGGACTTCTAGAGACTGAAAAATTAATATTAAACTCACCTCTGTGATATAGTCAAACAAGCGCTTCATGTTCTGTGTAGAGTAGACCTTGAAAAGGGCGTACATCAAAGTGCAAGATCATCAAAAATGTCCTGACACTGTCAAATGTTTTTCATATAAAGTTAAAAATCAAGATCGTGCTCCAGAGTTTATCATAATATTTCATCACTCTAAGATGTGTTGAAATGTAAATTGTCTATTAGCATAACTGAGTGCATTAGGATAAAGGAAGGCCGTTAAGAATCACACCTGTCTGCTGCAGTTTGCACTGAGGCGAAGGGAGGCACAACAGGGATGCACTGTCTGAACATGGCAGTGCACCTGGACAAAAACACACATACATAAAATACCATCACACAGAGGTGAGGTTTTGAACGTTGTGCAGCTGTTTCCTCTGCAGCCAGATGCTGCAACATATTTTTACTTACTGAGTATTTAATCTTAATCGACCTTTATTGGCTGGATCACAGTAGCACATTACACACTGGCTGGAAGAATTACATTACAGCTCTGGCTTTAAATGTGGAGTTATGTAATTTTTTTCCTTAAAGATTAAAGCAAACTGTTAAAAAACAAGAAGAGTTTATCAGAAGGCAGAACAGTGGCTCACAACTTAAGGTTAACAACTTCAAGCTTTTGATGGGTATCAAAATAAAAAAACATTAAAACACTAGTTTTGTTGTACATCACATATTGCATTATTAGTGAAATCTAGATGAACATTTCTACCTGAATCCTCCTTATTTGATCTCTTTCTGTTAAGAAAAGTACCAATAACATGAGACTTGGCCCATGACTTAGCTTATTTGCAGTGAACTCTGAACTCTTCGTGTGTGTGTAGGTCTTTGAGAGGCTATTTGACCTCAGATGTGTACAACACCTGTGTCTACTGAGCTTCAGATGTTCAAAAGACCTGCAGCTGCATAGCACTTTACCTGCTTCCTCTCTCAGCTTTGTCATAAACAGTTTTCACACTTACAGACACATGCATACACCAAGACATGCACATATATAAAAGGCTTCACTTCATGCACAATAAATAAATAATGTCTTTTCTTCTCTCAAGCACATACCTTCACGGCCTCTCTTGCACACTTACCTTCTTGCTCTCTGCAGGATTATGACATGTTATTAATTGCTACCATTACTGGCGACATCTTGCCCAAATGCGTTGCCTTCCTCTGGGGGTGTGAGGCCCAGCATTGATGCACTGAAATAGAATAAGGCAGCAGGAAAAAAAGAAACAGACACAAAAAAGAAAAGGACACACTAAAATAATGACCGAGTGATGGAAAAAAAGGAGAAAAGGGGGTAATGCTTCACACGGTGCAATGCAACACTCTGCCCAAAAGGGATTGTGGGACCCTGAATAATTTATCAGAAAACATTTTTCTTGGTCCTTTCCACAGACCAACAAATCCTCCCTGAGCTCTCTTTACACGGGGATCGAGATAATGCTCTCTGTGTGTGAGTGTGAGTGAATCTGCACAGTGTAGAAGTTAAATGTTCTGATTCAGATTGCAACTTTGGTTGAGGTACAACTGCACAGATGTTGAAAAGGAGCACCATGATCCAAATTACCCTGGTAGTAATGCCAATCTGGCTCATCTGTTTTTTTCATGATGCCAAATTGTTGTCGGAGAGAGAATATCATGATCACAGAGTCACCCTGTCATCAGATTTTCTATAAGGAATAAGGATATTTCATAAATAAAGATGTCATTAAAGTACTAATCATTTTTATGTTATTAACAGAAATCTATAAATCTCACAATCTGATTTATCTACAGCTCATTTACACAGACTAAAGCTGATTAAAACTTTGCAGGAGAATATTATTGTCAACAGCAACCTGGCATCAGCTCACCTAGCCCATTCATCTGTAGCAGCAGAGAAAACAGTTACATGAACTGTCACACCCAACTCTACTGTTAATTTAAGGTAATTAGTGAGCGAGCGATTCCCAATACATCATGGTGGAACTGGCAGACTCCACAATATTTCACAGCCAATCTGTTACCTCTGCAGCCCCGCCTCACCCCCTCCTGTTCGCCTGTTGTTTGCAGAAACAAGAAACAAAACAACATAAAAGCAAGGAATCTAACGAGACTCACAGCCTGACAAAGACAAGCATTTATTGAGAGGAAAAGGTGATATAAGAATACAAAAAATAACACTTGAAAAAATTTCTTTTTGCTCCTGGATTTTTTTTATGGTTACTTGAGACTTATTATCTATTTATTTGTAAGGCTGAAGTTTTAAATTTACTTGATTAATCAGAAAAAAAGAGTATTTAAAAAACAACATACTTTCTTTGTAACCTAAAAAATAACAAGTATTTTATTGAGTAAATATCACCTAACCCAGTATAAGTAAACATTATTTATAAAAATCTTACATAACGCCTCTTCTTCTGGCTCTGTTCATCCGCAGCTCAGTGCAAAAGAGGTTGCTTTTTTAAAGCTGCGACTTACAAATTTTACAAAAACATTAGAGGAAAACTGGAATGTCACCCTATAATTCAGAAAGGAATTCAACAAATATGTTGTAGATTTCATTCAGAACATGATCTGTAGATGAACATGAGGGCATTCATGAGAGGAAGAAGAAAACCCCACATCTAAAAGTTGTTTGAAGGTGCAAAAAGGTGGCAAAATAACAACTGCGTGCTCCTGGGCATCCAGTTCATTTCTGACAAAACAAACAGATCTCACATGTGTACGAAACATACCAGTCCTCAGTCACAAAGTCTTTCAACTCCGCTAGTTCAAAGATTATCTGGATGGTAGGCGCATTTGGTTTACTTTTTATGTCTGAAAGTGTTTGTTTTCTGTCTGTTTATTCTATAATGACAATTTGAGAGAGCCTGTAGGTTTGCATAAGCAAGCAAAAACTGTTGATCAAGAGTGTCATGGCAATATTTACAACTATTTCTTGTTCAGACATATGGGCACTACTGCTTCAGCTCATATATTCTACTTAGCCTGAACTCTTTATACAATGGAAATAAACCTTCATGCGTAATATTACACAACTTGATGGCTCTGCTAAGTATTTAGATTGTATGCAGGCATTTTAGAATAGAATAGAATAGAATAGAATAGAATAGAAAATCCCTTTGTTGACCCACAATGGGGAAATTGTGGTGTTACAGCAGCAAAAAGATTATAGAAAAAAGTGATCACACAAATGTGGACCTTAGAAGAGTGTATAAAAATAAATAAACAAATAAAATACTGTACTGTTAAGTGTTTTAACAACATAAATACTGTGCATTTTATTAGGAATTTTATATATTTTTTTATTAAGATTGCATTCGGGTATAGATTCAGATGTTTTCAGTTTTTTTAAGTTTATCTGCACTTTTGATTGGAAGGATGCTGGTTCCCCTAAAGCATCTTCCAAATGAATTGACTGTGATTTACAATTTCCTGCTCCCAAAAATTAAATTAGGGTGAAACAATAGCACTTTTTTTTTAAATAAAAAATAATAGAAAAATCAAACACATGGCTTTGGCATGTATTTTTTTATTTATTTATTTATTTATTTTTTTTTACCTTTTTTAAAGTAATAAAAGAGGGAAGACATGTCCATGGATGATGAGTGCAGCTTCTCCCAAATAAGGAAATTACCTCATGAAAATAGCTATTCTTCTAAATCTGGTAATGTAACACTATAACCAGAATAATTATTGAAAACTTTAAAGAAAGCATAGAAAAAAATGGCTAGAAGAGAACCCAAATCCACATTGCCTCCAAGCAGTAAAAATGATGAGTATAAGATGGATAAATGTGGGAAATGCAGCCCAGCCTGAGTAAAATTCTGCTGAATGATCTGTGCTTCTGCACACTTCTGTATATGGCAACGAAGCTGTCATTGAGCTGTTAGTAATTAGAAGTTAATCATACTCCTGAATCAATAAACACCATTGACTGGCTCACTCCTAATACATACTGCTCTCTTGTTAAGTAAATGTTTTGTCACTAAAGTGTTTCTCATCTGTATATGTATAAACAATGATATTATTATGTCTAGATTTCTTTATCTGAAAGAAAAGATACAAATCTCCTTTCTCCTGTTCAACTCTTTGTTCTTTGAAATATTTAGATTCTCATTTATTTATATCTGGCTTTCTGTTTGCTCTCCATTTTTTGTTTATTTCAGGTCTTCAGATGAATCTGTTTGGTGGTGCGGTGTTGGGGGGGTTCTTTATTGTCATTGTGGTGAGATGCCTTCAAAGGACTCTGCTGATTTTGTTGGTGAATGGTGGTGTGTTTTTGTGTACCTAGCTGTGTGGTTAAAAAAGACAAACAGGAAGAACGACATAAACACTCAGCCTGTCTTGTAACTTCAGAGGAAAATGTGGGGCACTTTTAAGGCAAGTTTCCAAAAGATAATATTATTCTTTTTTTACATGACACTGGCCATCACTAAGTTTTGATAGAGTAGGAACAACAAAAGTTGCTGTGTTTGGATACAATCAATATGATTGTGTTTGGGTTTGACTTTTTCCAATTTTCTAGGTAGAGCCTAAAAAAGTTTATAACACAAGACATGATGATTTGAGTGCCCCAGTCTTTTTCTACTTCAAACACCGACCACAGTCATTTTCCTGTGACTCTTAACTTTTCCCTTAAAGTCAGTCATAGCCTTCTGTGACCTTCTGTGACCTTGGGCCCACTAGCTGTCCCAAGGTCTTCGACCTTGGGACAGCTAGTGGGCCCCTCAGAGCCTTGGTGTCAAAGCTGATTTTGGTTCCAGTTTGCACTGCAGTGCAAAACCATTTAGGTTCAATCTATTCAGCTTTTTCACATGTTGCCTCTTTACAGCCACAAAGTTCAGTGTATTTCATCAGCATTTTTATGTTTTAGAGAACTTGGTGTTTGACCAGTGCTGCTGCTCTTAAAGGGGGGGAAATCAAATGTAATGCTACCAGTATATTTAATGGTGGGGATAGTTTGTTCAAGGTAATGTACAGATTTGGCACACATAACATTTAGGTTCACACAACCCCAGACATCTCTAATAGCCAAATATGGCTTTCTCCTTGACAGTTCCTGGTGTTAAATGTTGCAACAGTTTCCTCTATCTGGACTTTTTAATCTTTGCAGCTCATCCAGAGTTACCTTAAACCTATTGGGGAATAAATAAAGTAAGATGTGGAGAGAAAAGTATCTGGCATGTCTTGATAGGTTTTCAGCTGTGCATGACTGTTTCATAATTTCCATTTTAATATGATGGATTTAACAGTGACCTACGAGGTGCTTAAATCTTGGGATATTATCTTCTTTTTAATTAATTTTGTTTATGTAGTGGCAATTCTCAACACATTTCACCTCAGTGCACTTGACTGAATAAACTCAATGAAATCACAAAGACAAGTTCTGAAATATGTCTTATACTGTATGTCTTAAAGAAGATTGCATTGAGACATTTACTCTTATAGCGACAGTGCATTAGCAATTTTGTCCTTGACTATACAGCAATCCCTCACTCTGAGCATGCATGTGGTAACAGTGGAAAGGATAACTCCTCTTTTACAGCAGATCAGTGTAAACAACCATCCGCCATAACAAAGGGGCATTTTGAGATGACAGATTGACAAGCAAAAAAAAAGAATCACTAACCCTATCACAACCAATCTGTGAAATGAATACTTCCTTTGTTAGAGAAAAGCTAAAAGTTAATGACTAAGTAAGTGTCTTCCAATTTTTTTAACAACTGAATGTTGTTTATTGTTTCCTTTTACTCCACAGGTATGAACTTTTTTGCTGGTCCGTCACATAACCTGCATTCAATGCTTGTTACCAGTCTTTGTTGCCAACCGGAGTTAAAAAATTATGAAAATATACAAATACAGCATAAAGGGCCATTAAATGCAACAGAAAAGATCTGTCTAAAGCCCCGTTAGGTGTCAAAACAGCCTTAGTAAGACCGGTGACTGAGGGGAAGATCAAGGGTTTTCATCAACAGCATCTTTGTGAACAAAAAAAAGGGATGTCATTGGGGTCGGGAATAATTTAAAAGTGATTTGTCTTTCCTTTGCTATCCATAGTGCATTATTTCTCCTTCTCTGTCTGCATTGTCTGTATATGTGAAAAGGCACAAAATGTTCCTTGTGAAGACAAGTAAAATTCAGGTATTTTGGGTTGTTCTGCAGTCTTTCACATTTTTTGTCTCTTTGGCTGCACAGTCGGGGCTTCTGCGCCTGGCAGATGAGCAGAGCCTCTAGTCGGCAGGAGCCGCAGCAGCCGTGAGCATTTATCAAAGCTGTGCTCCGTAATGACCACTCAGCAGTGGGGAAATTGAGCTGACCCTGAGGCCAAAGCTGTTAGAGGGGACTGGTGGGAAGGCCAGAGGGGTCAGGCCATCCTTGTCCCACCCACTTAGTGGGCAGTTAGCGCTGAACCATTAGTTTACTGTTTGGAGGCCTCACAGCAATCCTCTGCACCGTATAGTTACACATAGTGTGAACAACAGCTCTTCTTTCAAATCAAAAAATCCTTCAGTGTTTACCTGACACAAGTTGTAAAAAGAGAAAAGAGTCAAAGAAACCACAGAGATAAACTTTGTTAGCTGCTGGTAAATGCTTAGACTTGGAGCCATCAGAAACCATTTCTATTGTTTTGTGTGTCATGAAAGAAAGTCAAGACATTATATGTGGAGTAAGTCAACGTATGGTTAAAAGTTTTCTCAAAACAGCCAGATTATACTTTTTTTTAGATTTATGCAGGATTTTATTCATTTTTTGGCTGAACTGTTTTAGTTTTCAAAATAAATGAATATGCTTATTGTGTTAAGTTTTAGTCTTCTTTATAATAAACCCCCGACCTCTTAGGGGCCCCATCACTGACAAGTCCACCGCAATCGTGCACTAGGTAGTCTCTGCAGATGTAATGGTGCTAAAAATTAATCTTAAACCCACTTGATACTATTTATATCCCAACACATGGCAGATTTCAACATGATGATGAGCTGTTTAAACACACCACCAATAGCAAAGCAGACAGTGGTACTTTTAATTACTATGTTAATAACTGTGTATAGTTCATTAGATGGTTGGCAAAAAAATACACTCATATAATATGTTTTAAACTGAAATAAAGATGTGAAAAAAAAATTTATTTGAATATTTTATTTTTTACAATATGACTTGGAATTATGGGTAATCCAGAGCATAGATTAAAAGCATTACCTAGAATGTGTTAGCGACAAAGGATACCAAAAAGAGGTACTTAGAGGTGTTGTACTTCGTATGGGGCCCACCCAGATAATGTTGCTTACGGGCCTATTGTTGTGTTGTTACTTTTTACTCCATACATAACTGCTTTTCTTTGGGGGTTTTTATTTTCAGATAAGCAACATATTACTTAATAAAGTTTACCAGTAACTCCCAATCTATTATTTCATCTGTTGAAACAGGTCATACCAAGTTTGAACAAGCCGTATCTTTTCAAGCATAAAAAAATTAGACATGCTGAAGGAGGTCTACAGTCAGATAAATCATTTTTGGCACTTTAAAAACATTTTTTTCCTTTAACAAATTTGCTTGGACAACTATTTATAGAAAGCTGCCGTTACAGATGTAGACATCAACCGTTTGCTCACTTAAACATTCCCAGACTGATAGGTAGAAAAAGCTGCTTCTCTGGGATCACTGCTGATATCTTGCCACTTTGGCATTGTGTTACCACACAACTATACGCTCCAGAGCAGTAAACTGCTAAACCGTTTTTATAGAGGTGGTCAGACCTGTTTATGATCGCCTTTAAGGCCATTGGGTTTCAGGACCTGGATGCAATTCTCTCTACTAAATCCCACAGAACTAATCTCCTCTTCTTTAATAACCTCTTCCCAATCAGACTGTACATATTATCACAGAACTCAGATTATAAATAGTGTTCCAGTTATTTAAAACAGATTCTGAATCAACTGACAAAAAAATCATAAAGACAACTTAACCATGCATTATGAAACATAACAGTCCAAATGATTTCTGTCTGTAATATTCACTCTTTTTTTTTAAATATCCTTAATTTGCTGCCTGACCACATTTGGAATAATTACAGGGAGAAACTAATAAATACAATAAATCCATACATATACAAAGCAAAGTGTGATCACATTTACTTGAACATTTGACCTTTGTTGGTCTTTTCCCAGACACTGTGGAGATATGATAATTGCCGGAGCTTGTTAACATTGTAAAGTCACATAGAGACAGATTACTGACGATAGTTAGCGTTATTTAACTCAGCTATGTCTTCAGGCACTCGCTGATAAAAGTCCATGGACCGCTACAGGGCAAAGAAAATCCACAGGGGAGCTGCACACATAGGCAATCAATATGGACACAGATGGGAAGAGCTAGGAGTGCAGGGGGGAAAAAAGGGGCTTGAATAGTCATTCTCGCTTGAGAGACGCTCCCTTGAAAGCCATGAAATAAAAATCTGAACTTTAAAATTGATAAGGATTGATTTCGCTGACATGAGATCATAACATACACCCCTTTGGAGACCGGCGGCATGAAGGCTTACAGATGCAGAGAACATAAAGGAGAATGAAAAGGACGTAAATCTGACTGCAGCAAAGCAATTAGCCTTTTACCGTGGAAAAGATATGGAGAATCTTTACTGTTTCATCAAACAGTATTAGGCATGTTCTAGGCCTAGAGGGATCTTTCGGAAGACAAATGTTAGAATAAACTTGTTTGGACAGATGGATTGGGGGGAATTCTTTACAAAGTTCACTATTTTTCCTCACAAATCCATACAGATCACGGGTAAATGTTTACTTCATTATGCTGCTTCTATTAACTGTCACACAGTGTTTGAGCAACAATTACAGACACAAGCTCATTCAGGCACTCACTCCAAACACCATTTTTAATAATGTTTTCAAAGACAAAGTGGTGTCAGATATGTTTTGGGAAAGATTTTCTCAGTAGCTGAATTCAAGATAAAGAGTCAGTGAGAAAAAAGGAGAATTACATCCATATAACAAAGGAATATCCTCAGGATTTAATGGCAAAGCATTTGTTAGCCCTGTTATCTTATTGCAAAATAGAAACCAAGATTGTTTGTAATGTCATTCCACAGAAAAACAAAGGATCAATCTCCAATCTAAATGAATCCCTACTCAAATCAACACAGTGAAGTGCAAAAGATCCAGAGAAAAAGGCAGAAATAACTCTTCTCTAATTCCAACTCAGATGAGTGATTAGGATGAATGAACATGGAGGTCTTCATCAAAGCTAACATTGTAGGCTAACATTGTACTGTATGCCGGTGAACAGATGGTGAGTCATAAATCCTCACACAGGCTCTGTGACACATATTAGCATGTAGTTAGTGGCGCGCAGCTTGGCAGCCATTTAGGTAATATCTCCATCAGATCACTTTGGAAATGGTGATGGAGTGAGTTTGGGAGATTTTAATGATTTTTGTGACTGTATGGTGCTTTGTTACGCAGAGCATTGGCTCTGCATGTGTTGACAAATATGCTTATCATTTCTTTGTGCACGACACCAACACCTTGTGTGACATCGCTTTCATTAAGTGAACTGCACACAATACAGATTAGACCGAGTGAGGCCTTTCAGCTATTTCTCAATTTTGTTTACTTTGGTCTCAATTTTCCTCTTTGGCCTGCCATACAGACAATTACTTTGGTATATTCTTTTTTCACTTCATATCCGCACATCCCTGGTATAGTTAAACTCAAAATTATTTATACCTGTTATGGATCTAGATTTTGATGTTTGCTTCTCATAAGATGGTTAATTTTCCGAAGATAATAAAACAACATAAAAATAATTTGACACTGCACAAAAAATAACATGTAAAAATTATTATACCCCTCTTAGGAATCTGAGAGAAAAAAAAAGTGATTTGCATTATGGCAGTCAAATAATCCTAATAATCACTGACATTTTATCTTAATAGTTGGTTTGCTTGGGGTGTTAATCATTTAAAAAAATTATGAGCTGTGGTTTTAACCCAGGTGCTAGGTTGGTGTTGAATGGAAGATGTTGGTTGATTTTAACTAAATAATGGATAGTAAAGTGTTTCTGAAAGGTGACTGACAGAAGACTTGATTAATCAACTTGCACAAAACATCATCCTGTTCATTTTTTTAATCAACTTTATCCATCTATCCATCCATCCATCCATCCATCCATCCATCCTGGCATGTAGTATTTTATATAAAATGTTGCTATTTACTGTAAATTAATTTGTTGATAATAGTATAAAAGCAGGCAGATTAAGAAATTATCCTCTTGTTTTGATTGGAGCTGTTTGGTGGCGGTTATTAGCATTGCTTCCTCCTATCAAAAATAATCTTAGATTGAAATTTAAACTTTAATATTTTCTTTGAGGAATATTCCTGATAATTTTTTGCGTTACCCTACAGTCCAAAGTCCATGCATGCTTGATTAATTTCATACTCTAAATCATCCTTATGTTAACATGTGGATTGTCATTTGTCCTGTGTTTCTCTGTATTGTCCTATGTTAGACTGGCAGATTGTCCAGGGTATACCCTTTGCCGGAAATAGGAACAGATTCAACTGTGACCTTAAAACATTTTTTGTTATTGTTTTTTGAATAAAGATAAGAGCAACATTACACTTGGTAAAACTTGCACAAAACAATAACTTCAAAAGTAGGCAAAAACCATTAACAATACTGACCTCATATAAAAGAGAAGGGCAGCAGATGCAGAAAGATGTTCTAAGAATTGAAAGTTCTCTTGTTGACTACAGGCCTCAAATCTCCTCTAACAATACCATCACCCCCTAAAGATGGTTCTCCTTTTTCCTTTTCCTCACTGCCAGTGAAGCTTTTTTTCCTCTTGTTGCTAGGCAAAACATTTGCAGGCTACTGTAGATCCCTCTGGATAGGATGGCTGCCTGATATGATGGAAAATTATGTTTGTAGTTATCACAAATAAAGCGATAAATATAACTTGGTAAATGTGTGAAGACTGGATTGGATTCGGATTAATTTAAAATAGCAATTATTTTGAAACAAAACATTGCTACCCTGTGTCATCCGACAAATGTCTTACAGATATCGGTTCAATTCCTTTTTATTAATGTTTTATTTTATAAAAGATTTTTTTGTGTTAGCACATGCATCCCTTCACATATATTTAGTTCCACACAAACATGATTTTGTTTTTCCATAAGCCTGAAATATTTCTAGTGCCTTTCTTATTTAGATGTCACATAACCTAGACGCCTGGAGCTCCAGTGTCATTTGGTTTATGGTGAGACACTGTTCCTTTGGTTTATTCTTGGTTTATGAGTTTGACATTACATTGGAGTAATTTGCTTTCTAATATTAGAAAAAACAATTTTTTATTAATTTTATTAAATGGTCTAATGCTTATAAAAAAGGGTTTGCTGCTAAATGAGAGGAAACACTGTAAACATCAAACATAAAGGGTAAGCGACTCTGCTGCATGGATTGGATTGCTCTGCAAGCTGATGGTGAAAGGGCAGCCGCAGTGAGAAAGAGCCAGAGAAAGTGAAAACTATGTGAGGACGCCTCTGAGTGTGTGAGTGCTTGCACGAGTGCGCCCATGAGCGTGTATATGTGGGGTTAATTGTGGTTCAGGCGTGAGGAACAGCTGAGAGAACTCATATATGGCACCAGAGAACTAGCATGGTGACAGGCAACTTGACAACACAACCTGTTTTATGGTGGCAAGTGTCCGTGTGTGTGGCTCGGGGAGAAAGTGACTGACTTAGGCCAGAGAAGAGTGTGAGAAAGAAGAGTGTGCTTAAGAAGGGCAGGTGAGCTGTAAAGCACCACTATGCCCACCCAGCGTGTTCACGCGACACCTTCAAGAATAGCAAAGAGTCTTGTAAGCAATTTCTGCACAGGAGTTGCTGATGGAGTGGATTATGTTACTATGCATACAATATTATCTATCAGCGTCAGTTTGCGTCTAACTGTCATAAATTATATAGAGGAAGAAAAATGTATCCTTGAATTTTGCCTGGAAAGTTAATATGAGGAAAAAGTCCATGTGGTAAACGGAAGAAGGTAGCAAAACATGTGCTGGATGAGCATGCATGTGGATTAGTACGAGGTTCAGATCATCAAAGCAGGTCTCCTCAGCTAGGTTTTCAGCACGCAGCTAAAGGTTAGACTTATGTGTTGCTACTTACAGTAACACATCGGGGTACTTTACACAGGATCAGTACCACTACTCCAGTCATCTGTCATTCACCCTAAATCAGTGTTGGTGGTGAAACCCAAAAGCCACCAAATGTATTTTTTTCTTTATATCCCTTAAAATAATCTAATGCATATTATATGCAATGCATATTATTTCCACATTTATATGAAGAACTGAGCAATTTTCCAAAGTTAATAAGCTGAACTGACAGGTAGGGAAATAAAAAGAGAAGCAAAAAAATAAAACAGTTGTACAGTTGCACAGATATTTAATCTAGAGCAATGTTAGGATTATTTTTATTGATGTGTGAATCAGTTAAACCCTAATAATACCTGCCTGTTATGCGTCAGAACTAAACTTTTTTCCCAAGTGGTTTATGTAATTAGGACAGTGCCTCTGTCGGGATGAAAAGTTATCTTCATAATGTACGTGGCAAAGAGTTAGGGATAAATGAGAGCAGTATCTTTGATCTAAGAACATATTGTAATATATTGATATGGCTGGAGCCATGGGTGTCTCCTCATTTACAAATATGGATGATGTAATGATGATGTGATGATGTGGCAGACTGGCGTTGTAAAAAATTATTCTTTAACTGTGATTTGGGGCCGACTTTAACTGAAGCGAGCCCGTTGGTAAGCGCCTCCTGTAAACCTAAACAACTTCTCTGGACTGAGTCACATTACAATGTATGTCAAGGTCTGTTGTCATGTCTCATGATTATTTAATACATTTACATTATGCAATGTTATTTAGAGAGTTTATCCTGGGGGATCTCTTCTCAGGAAAGAATCGGGGAGAGAAAACTTGAAGGTGTAAACACAGAACTTTCCTTTACAGTTATTTTCCTTTTTTCATGTTTTGTTTTCAATGATCACAAACCTTTCTTAAAGTATTAGTATTATATAAAACAGCTCTGGATCCAATGTTTTACTGTATAACTGACTTATATATATATATATATCTTATATACACACACAACATTGTACAGCAACAATACATGCAAATAAGCAGGTACTTTGGTATCATTTAGTTAAGAGTAATCATGACGGATCTATGTTGAGAAAAACTCTATATGCTTGTTCTAGAGCCAAACGTTTTTCTATAAGAGGAGTTAAGGGACAATGAAAATAAATTTCTAACATTTCTACTTTTAATAGAGTATTAATTGTTGATTTTCTAAAAATAATACAATTTAAAATTATCGTTAATGTGTGTAAAAAAATATGTTTGGTTTGAATCATTCTATGAAATTTAAAAACCATATTATAGACATCTAATTTAGTAATGGCCTTATAAAAAATGTACAACAACATTAATCAGAGAACATTTTTCGAAAATTTCAGCTTCAAATATGAGTGTGCATTTCTGGTGTGTGTTTTGACCAAAAATAGATCCTGGTGACCCATCATAGGGTCACCAGCCGTGGTTTAAAAGACGCTGACCATCAGTGACTTTGAGACCATTTTAAGCTCTAATTCATGCAGCTAAAAACAACAATGTGCCGAGGATGCAAATCAGAGTTTCAAAGTAGGTCGTATAAACCTGTGTTTTCACAGCTGGACTTCAAATTTAGAGTTTATTATCATTTTCAATTTATACTACTAGGAGAAATTTGTTATCAGGGCCTTACAAGAGTCATTTTTTTAGTGAATGGATCTTAAAAATGTATTTAAGCAAACAACACAGACCCTACTGATTAGGAACATGGAATTTCAAAAAAAATTGTGTATTTTACACTATAAACATTTTCTTAAGACAGTGTCACATCCCTCTAGGATATTTTTGACATCCTGTATTCTTGTAATATTATGAAAAAAAAAGCCTAATTTTACAAAAAGGAAAATGATTAGTAGCAGAAATAAGGAATACTTTAGGATTTTACAACTGTGATGAGAAATTATTTTGTTTATTTTAAAGTTTACACTGACAGCTCACAGAAAGTGCAGACTGACAGTAAGCAACTGTCACAGACGGGACTCAAAGCAACATGGTTGTGGTATGCATCTCAGCATGGTGAGCCACCAGGACGCCAGACCGTGGTCTTTGAAGCTGCTGTGGGTTCCCTGAGGCCAAAGGAGCAGTAGCTGTGGGGGTATCAAATGTGTTAGAGCTGCCTCACTAATAAGATAAGTGAGCTAAAGCTAGCACTAGAGGTTTGCCACTCATCTCAATCTGTCGTGTTTAACAGTCTCACAGGACTTACTCTCAAATTTAAATGCAAGATGACTGTTGATGTAGTGAAGGAGGAAGCAGTTGGTGTAAGTGCAGTGAGAGTGTGTTTTAGTGGGGGGTGAGCATGGGGGAAAGCAATCTAAGACGTTGGCAAAGTCTAATGGAACATAAGTTGACACTAGAAAAATACAGCTGCCAATAAATCTCTGACAACAGTCTTGGATTCCTGTTTCACTGCGTGATTTATCAGTTGTTCTTTTTAGACCTGCTATGTAGAATCCATGCAAATAGCTCTGCAGAGCATTTGTGATTAAAAAAATAAAATAAAATGTATATTACTCACACAATGAGATTCTTTCTTTTTCAAGCTAGATCTATTCACGTTTTTTTTTTTTTTTTTTACTTATGTTCTGTTTTCCATCTCTAATAAGCGTTTTGCTCACAAAGTAAAAAAAAAGAAATTGTCTCAACCAATCAATGACTCATTTTAGGGTGTATATATTTAACCAGTGATGCACCTAACAGCTGCAGTGAAAATGCCAAGTGCCTGCTTGAAAACTAGGCTTAATTGGAATATGTGTGTTTTAAGGTGAGAGCTATTACTCTCATTCAGTCTGTATTGATCTGGAGTTCAGGTGCTGATGAGTTCCTCCCAGTGTTTGCCCACTAAGGAAGGAGCTGCTGAGACGAAATCTGCTTTCTTTGACAAATTTCATTTCAAAATTCTTGTCATGTGCCTTAATTGTTCATTTTCTGTAGATGTAATATTTTGCAGATAATAACTATAAAAATGTTTTTCTGAATAACCTATATCAGTTAATATCAAGCTATTTTTAAAACAGAATTTAGTCTGAGAATAAATTAAGTCTGACATTGATCAGAGAGCTGATGCATCATTACTTCCATTGAACTGTTCCATTACATCTTTTATGGCAAAAACAACATCTTGATAAAGAAACAATAGGTGTTGGGACACAAAAAAAATAAAAAATAAAAAATTGTCCACCTTAGTTCAAAATCCAATTTCCAGTAGTCAAGAAAGTCAGACAATCTTGAAATTTGAAACGGTCATTTTAAATAGTTTTGTTTTCTAAAATGTAGATGTTTTTGTGGAATTTGAGCAATCTTTTTCTTGATATGTTTGCTATATGTGCTAAATGACCAGAAGATAATTTTGCATTGTAATAAAACAGCAATGTTAATTCAATTTTCTTTATTTATAAGCTAATCTGCAAGTTGCGAGCTTCTTCAAATGAGGTACATGCAGTGGGTAAATCATGATACAGCTTTAAACACATTCCTTTTTCTCTCAGAAAAGGTTGTAGACCCATGGTAAAAAAAAAAAAATTGAAAAAAAATTGAAAAATGGTTAAAAACAAACTAAACATTTATAAAGCTGGAAGATTTTCAAAGTAAAATATTTGGTACAGTAGAACCTTTCACGGGTTCAATGAAAATAATTTTGTTTTTAACAGGTCCTGTTCAGCAGTGCAGCCCTCAGAATTTAATTTCAGCTTTTGCTATATAAAGGAAAAAGTGGGAAAAAGGTAAAGGGAAAATGAAGAAGATAAAAAGAATAAAGATAATACATGATGACCCACTAGGTATTCACTTCTATACCTGCAGAGAAAAGAGAAAAAGAAAACACAGCGACACATATTAAATGCATTTATGACAAGATTGTCAATGAAGAGCATACTGTACCAGTTATTAGTAGATTTATTTACTGACTTCTAATAATAATAATAATAGTACTATGAAATGTCAATTGTGTAATTGCAGCCATACTTACATACTCCATAGTACTTGTTACCTAGAGTACCCAGCTAGGTGTAATTATAACCAATGATAAATATAACATGATTATAATGCAACTCTCTAAATAGGAGACAAGAGGACAAACTATTGACGTAGGGCAGATGTCTGTTTTCCTTTGTAAGTCAGACGAATGTCTCACAGAGACGGTGTAACAGACAGCTCCTCTCCGTTGTCCATCAGCTATGTATAGGGACTGAGTCTATTCGTGACAAATGAAAGAGCAAAACGCATCAATTTCTCATAAACCAGATGAGCCAGACAAGAAGTCAGATTTGAGGAGAGTAAATCCAGCACATTTCAAAATAAGAGGCAAAGCAGAAACGGTTCTTAGAAGCATGAAGTGTGGACTGCTGCATGGCAACTCTTTTTTCAGTGGATGACGGACAAGACATGGTATGTGATAGTGTGAAGCTGGCTTTAGGTGTTTCTTGGTTTCCACATACCTGTCTTTAATGGCTGGTGAGAAAATAATGCAAGTATATTATTCAGATGTGTTGAATAAGAGTATAACATAAGCATTGAAGAACAGCGAGTCCTAAGGACCACAAATAAAAAAAAAATCACTGTTTAATTAGTAGACTTAGATTTAGACTCAACTTTATTTATGGGATTACTCCTTCAGATGAGTTCTGGTTCAGTAGCTTATATAGAGTACAAAGAGTTAAAGCAAGATGCCATTAAAGATAAATAAGAATGTATATAGTACAAAAGAGCAAAAAAAAGTAGTAATATCCTGGAATATGTTTCCTTTAGATAAAAAAAACTTCTGCACTAAAGAGAGCTAAGGGAAGACTACAGAGTAGTTGACTTGGATTATTGCACTTGCACTGCAGAAATGTGCAGATTTTATAAAGAAGTAAAAAAAATACACAGTAGTTGGCATGTGTTGTTGCGCAGTGAGAGAGAAGAATATTGCACATGAGTGACAATAGGTAATGTTTTGCATAAAATTTCCAAGGAAGGGGGTGCTGATCCTTGTCCCTATTCTGAACACCTCCTCCTTCCGCCACGTGAGGAGTTGTACAGCTGGATGGCTTGGGGAACAAAGGAGATCAGCAGTCTGTTGGTCCTACATTTGGGGAGGAGCAGACGAAAAAGAATGTAAGTAGTAAAACTTATAAAAACCTTGTCTATTACAGGAATGAACAAGGGCTAGCAAGACAGACAGAATAAGGGGCATTGAATGAACTGGTCTGTTTTTTCTGATAGTGAGCATAGAGAAACAGCAAGTCTAAATAACAAGAAAAAGGGGTGAAGAGTCAGTGGAAGGAGGACTGAATGGGCTTACTGCTTCAACTAAGAGTCTAATATTCTTGAATAAAGCTCTGTAGATGCAACAAAAGACACAAAGCAAATGTCTAAAAAATACCATGAAACCCCTAATAAACAAAAACAGTTGAAAAAGCAAAAAACTAAAGAATGCAATTTCAATAGGAAAGGAAATATGCAAGGGGAAAATCTAAAGCACCAAGGAATTGTAGATCAAAAACGGAAAAAAGCTGAAATATGACATTTTAAATAGTTGGATAAGAGGTAGAAAAATATATTCAAAACTCACTCTTTGGGAACCAACATGTCGCAATCCCCAAGTTTTAAAAGCAATAATTTATCAAAGGCCACTTGTTTTTTTATGATTTCTTACTTTGTGCTATCTTGCTGTGTCTTCCACTATGAAAACCTAAAAGGTTCTCCACCTGTAGAGGCTGGCACTTTATCAATTACAAACATGATCAGTGTCTGCAGAAAACGGAGCTCACTCTGCTGTCTGTTTTTTTCATTCACCACCGTAGTGTAGCTGCCACAAGACGAGACAGAGGGGCTCAAGAGAGACAGGGACAGCAGTTTGTAGAGACAGGAACATGCTTGTGTAAGAGTCTACCCTCTAAATCTTGACCCAACCCGTCTTCCCTTAAATATCCTGTCGCCTTCGGTGTTTCTTTCTTGCTGCTCTTTGGTATCTTGACTCCGTGCCCTCCGCAAAACCTTAAGAACCTAATCGTCTCAAATTCAGCCCACAGAAATAATTAAGGGGTTGCATGCCGCCAGAAATAAGAGTGTGTGTGTATTTTTGAAGAGGGGAGTGGACATATGTTTGGAGTCTTCAGATGCCGGGATGCTTCCAGCTTGGTTCAACTTGTTAGGAAAACTAAGTATTGGCTTACACTTCCGATGACATGACGGCGGTATCAGTGGTCAGGGTGTTTTAGTTTTCAGCCGCCTCTCAGCTGACCCCTCCTGAGGGGATGTGCATGTTTACAGAGGTGCTCTCACAAACATTTGCCCAGCTCAGCACAACACACCGGAGGCAGTGGCATGAAGATGTGTAAACAGTTTTCTTTCATTTTTTTGTTAGGAAAGCCAAAAAAATACAGGTTAACTAATTCACAACAGTAAGCTACACACTTTATAGACAAGCTTTTTGAGGCAATGATGAGATGATTAAATTCTACTCTCCTTTGCGTTGTAAACACCAATCAATCAGTTTCAAGTTTTAGCAGATGCAACAGTTTGATATAAACGCTGTACAATAAATCCAGTTTTACCTTTTGCAATAGTAGCATGCGTGTAGAGAATTGGAACATCTTTCTAAATGAGCCATAAAATCATATAGATTCTTGAAGGTTTATTTATCAATTTTTTTTTTTTTCGTATTTACATCCTTAACTCAAGTTTAAGATATAAACTACCACTTCTTATGACGGTCCAAAACACCATAGTGCATATCTGATAAAAGGATGAAAAATGTCCGTTGTCGTTAGCATTTTTATAAAAATACAGATCTGAAATGTACAGCAGATAGTTTGCATTTACCTACCCTCAGTGTTTGGAATCAGTTTTAGGATATCAGGGTATCTCCCCTGAAGCATTTGTGGGAATCGCTTTTCAAATGTTTTGGCCCAATTTTCTAAAATATATTTATTTATGGACTTTGAGTGAATCATTCTAATATACAAGTTGATCTAAACATTTCAATCAGTAGATTGCATTTATTTATTGACGTATTGAAGTTACTCCTCCTTGATGAGCATGTGGCAACAGAGGACAATCACCAGCATTGTGTAATTGTCTTTTGCAGCAATACCTTACGCTGAGCATGCATGTAGGGGGCAGTGGAGAGGAATTCTCCCCTTTAACAGGAAGAAACCTAAAGCCAAACCAGGCTCAGTGAGAACAACTTCTAGTGCAAGGATTTCTTTAGCAGCACAGAAAATCAGAAGCCTAGGATCTAGGAGTCCTTTTTATGGTAAAGACAAGTAGACGGCTAGTTGCAACTGTTGCTGAAGTGATTTCATCTTGGAGAGAGAACGGCTAAGAGAAAATAGCCAGTATTCAAGTCTAGAAGACAGAAATAAAACCTACACACAGTCTGTCAGGGTAAAAGTTCCAATAGCTTTGTCAATGATAGAGACAGAGTTGATCACTCTATGAACCAAGTGGATCATCTATAGGAGAGCATGAAGTCGTCTTTAGCAGCTGCACGGTTAATATCCTCCTTCAGGATGGTGCCAAAGATTAACAGAATGCCAGGGAATATGCAGCTACTGTCTTTAGAGGAAAAAAAAAAACAACAACCACAAAACAGAGGTTGTTATTGTTCAAGGTGAGGTCATGTGAACCATAGAGAGGTCAAAGGTAAGAGAAAGAGGGCGAAAGAGAACGAAAATAAGAGGGATGTGGAGTTGGCTAAGGGGACAAAGCCAAGGAGACCAATCCAACCAGGCTGAATTCTCCCCTGGGTGAGCCGAGCTGTTTCACTGTTGTAAGCCACTGTTGAACAACTGTATGTATTGACATTTTATTGTGTATACACGCGTGTATACAGAATGAAAAATAGGTCTATGTCTAAAAATATTTCAGATATGTGGTTCTAATGTAAAACATAAACAGTTCAAAGAGTTTGGCAACTTTTACTACAATCTGCATTTCTGTGAATATTTTGGAAGAAGATTCAGTTCTTAAATAATTTCGGTAAATAATTCGTACAAATTGAGACTTATCAAGAGTAATTTTAGCCTTTTTCTTGTATTACGTTCAAGTAATTTGCTGATTTAGTTATTGAAGCTATAGATATTAGCCTCTTACATTAAAGGATAAATTATAAGACTTCAGACTGCAAGAAAAGTGCCTTTAAACAACCATAAAACTGGCGTTATCAGAGGCAGCAGAACTTTGCTCGGTTTTTTTGAAGATGTTTCAACATCTATCCTGTTCTGTTGAGTTGCACCAGAGCAATCTGTAGTTTGAATACTGGTGTTTTTAATGGAGGTCAGCATGGAGGTCAGTCCTCCTAAGCATATTCCATGTCAGATGCAAATTGAGAGTGCCGTTATCTTTAAAATATGATAATCAGTGAATATAAAAATTTGCTTTAAGCAACAAAGATACAACATAATCTGGAGCAAGTATACAAACACCAAACAAATGTTAATAAGTGTACAGCAAATTTGAGATAATTGGATTAAAGCAAAGATTAGATGGTAGTAAGAAACCTTTCTAATGTCCATCTTAGATCCTTGTTCACTGAAATAAAAAACATTAGAAAAGTGAAAGATGTACAGTGAATGGATAAACAGACACATTACAGACGGAAGAAACAAATGTACTTGCAGTTCATAAGCATGCAGACAGGCTAGCAGGCGTCCTTTTGTTGGAGGGAAAATGGGAAGTGTGAAGGACGTGACGAGGGAGATAAGTGTCCTCCAGGGCCCTGAGGTTACCCTAATGGTGTCATACATCACCACTCACAA
The DNA here is from genome assembly GCF_000732505.1 of Cyprinodon variegatus. Classification (NCBI taxonomy): domain Eukaryota; kingdom Metazoa; phylum Chordata; class Actinopteri; order Cyprinodontiformes; family Cyprinodontidae; genus Cyprinodon; species Cyprinodon variegatus. Next base: position 1,240,757 of record NW_015150629.1, on the reverse strand, counting down.
AGCCATGCAGAGCAAAGTTGTCAATGCATGAATGCTACACTATTACTATCAGCCATTTTAATCATGGCAGCTGTCACTGCGCTAATCAACACCATAATTTCACCCTGAAAATCACTCAGAAACACGTCTCTCATGTTGCTGCGTACTACGAACTGTATACAACGCAGGCAGTAAGTTATCCAGAGGGGCCTTTCAGCTGGATGTTGTCCACTACTCTGCAACTTTGTAGCGCATCATTGGCCTTGTTTAATGGAAGTTTGGCTTCTCCTAAAGAGTTGTTGTGACAATGCTAAATGCCGCCTTTATGAACGTGCTAAAATGGTTTACTTTACTGTCAGTAGCAACCCCATCCACAAAACACACATAACCACAATGTATAATGATGTCACATAAAAATACACTGAAAGATACAGTACAAGGTTGTTGTTGTGGAACATGTTTCTTAATGTGATTTGTAAAAATCATGTTTGCGTTCAGTCACCTTTTGGCTAAAAGTCTCCTTTAGCTAAAAGTGTTTCCTGAAGTAAGTTGAAATAGGGTAAAGCACAGCAATGTTACCTAAAAATACCAGCATTTATTATTTGTGTTGGGTTTTTTTTTTTTTTTTTTTTATCAAATAAACAGGTTTTGTTAAAATAAGTTTGATAAATGTTGTTTTAGCTAAAAAAGTTTTTTGTTAGAACTGATAAAAATGGTTTTAAAATTGTTTATTTTTGACAGTGAATTCTAATAGGTGCTCTAATTTCACTAGCTTGCATTAAACTTTATAAACTAGTTTACTATTCATACTTACAAAAAAAAAAAAAAAGTTTTCCAAAAATTTTGCTCCCTTCAAATGTGTTTGTTTTAGTGCCTAAATTTCCATTTTTGTTTTTTCCCCCCCTGATTTCAGTTTCTATTTCCACATTTCATAAAGGTATGGTGAAGGATCTTTTTCCGGGGGGATCATCAAAATAAGTGGTCCTCCTAATTGTCAATCGTTCTGGTGATATGTCAGGCCGTCCTAAGTGCTCGTCTCCATTTTCACTTACCCGTGGTGAGTGTGACATAGTGGAAAAATTGCAAATCTTCTTTTGGAAAGTAAGTGCTCTGCTTTTAGTAATGAACAGAACCTTAAAGTGATGTATATAATGTTTTTTGTAGTATTTAATTATCCACATTTATCCAAATTAGCTGTAGGAGCACTTTGTATAAGTTGTTTTTTTAGCCAGCTTCTTGTTGTGCATGCCCTAAAGATTTATTTAAAGATTAAAAAGTGACATAAGTTTGATTTCTTTAGACATCTGCTGTGTGATGCCAGTCCTTCTACATCTAATAAATGAATTTCTGCTTAAACTTCATTGCATAAATGCAAAATGCCATATTTGAACATGGGTGTAAAACTAGCAGTACTCAGTGTCCTTGTGAAATCTGTAATGACTAATAAGATACATTATCGTAAATCACCTGCTCATTAGGTGTGATGTGTTCAACAGAGATGCAGCGACGGCACACGTGCAAATGTGCCAGGTTGAACAGTAATCTACGCATAATTTGCTTATTTTGATAATTTGTTCGTTTTACCTTCAAGACCTTTGGTATTTTCATATTTTTTAAATCTAAAATGCGACGATTACAGTTTTTGGACAAGTTCATAATTATTTTACACAGCAAATGATTGTCAGCATATGAAAATGTCCAGTGTAGCCAAGGCGCTCCTTTTACCCCGCAGTTGTCTTGCCCTCCCCTTTCTACTACACAACTATTAGAGCCTCATTTTAAAGCAGAATAATAGACCTTCTCACAGGGTTATCTGGTCCACCTTTTAATCATAAATGACCCCCCTTCCCCTCCTTCCTCCCCATCTTCATCCCCACCCCCAACCCCTCTGAGGGTGGGGGCAAATGCTGTCTCAGCGTTTTTCCCACTTTCTCCCCTGACTCCTCCACTCTTTTCCAGCTCAGTCTTTTCCAGCCCATCGCTGATCAGAAGCATCAGTTCCACAGGCTTGGCTCCTCCATTGCCACTTAGGAGCTACAGGAGGGTTTAGGTTTAAGGTTGATAAGAAGTAAGTGGAAGGTCATGACAATGACAGGGGCCCTTAAAATGCCTTTTGAAAGTTTTCAGCGGGGGGGATCTTAAGGCTGGTGAAGTTGTGAAACTCACCTACAACATTAGCTTTATCCAGTACCGTATAGCCCTTTATCTAAAGAGGCTATTATCTCTCTACCTTTAGCAGCTGCTCAAGAAAAAAAATCATATATATATATGTATTCTTCTTCATTGCTATTCACACATGAACCAGCACCTCAGTGCCTCCTTGCCTTCAGTCACTGTCTGTCCTGCAGGGGGTAAACGTCAAACTCTCCAAATTAGATGAAACATTATGGGAAATATTATGAGGCAGCCTGCTGCTGCGATGGCTAGGGGCCTTTGGTTAATTGAGTTGTTACCAGTGCTGCATACTAATCAGGACCTACACATGGCAGACAAGTCTTTCAGTACACTTTATTTTTAATCTTTATTGTTTAAAATCAGCAGCCAAGACAGAAATAAAAAAGTTCCACCAACCTCAATATTTTGTTAAAGGGATTTTCTGTTGGAGAGTAAGACAAAGTGTTATTGTGAAGCTGAAGCACATGATAATTTGACATGCTTGGAAGGCATTTGTATCTATCCTACTGAGTTGATACATTCTAGAAGAACATTTTGGAGGGCTTAAAGAAGTAAGGCTTAAACCGTGCAGTGGAGCAGCAGCCTACCCTTTCTGGATGGCTAAGTTTCACTGAGATATAAAACATGGGGACACCAACTGTTTGCTGTATAATTTAATGCTCATCAAATCTTGCCAATAACCCACACTTAACTTTGGTGCTTATGTCCACTGAAATAGCACTGATCAATGGACTTTAGTTTAGTTTTATTTTCAAAATAAGTGACTGGATTCTGAGTTAAAGAGCGGTGATCTGTGACAGGAGATCTCAAGTGGAGGTTTTATAAGGGGATAGAGCTGTATATACAACACAACATCCATCTAATTTGCCCTTACATAGAATTAGGTTAAGTCATCATGCTTGTGACTTCAGTATCACATAACACAACATATGACACTGATTACTGAATTATTTTCCACTTCCTCATACTAGCTGCTATTGTCACGATCTTGGCACTGATGTCTGGTCTAATTAGTCATTTTACACACCTGCTTAGTTCTGCCTAGTTCTCATTACCTGCTTATCTGATCCACCTGCACTGGTTTTATTTAACCTGCCTTCAGACCCCTCATCAGTGCCAGATTATTTTCGAGCCTTTGGTGAGAGTTCTCTGATGTTCCTATGTGTTCTGATTACCTGATCTTGACCTGTTCTGCCTTTTGACCTTTTTGCCTGCCTTTTCCCATTCTGAGCTGTTTGCCTGACCTGTCTTCTGACTCCTGGCGGATCTCTGCCTGTCTGTTAACCGAACCTGGAACTGTTACCCGACTCCGTTCTGGATTCTCCTTCGGCACCTCACTGGATCTCTGACCTTCCAACTCTGAAAACCACCACTTCACTGACAATGGCTTTGGCTTTACCTCTTTGGATATTTCTGCCTATCTTCATCTGGTCGGATCTGATCTCCTATCTGTCCTCCAACCTTTTCTCCTCCTGCAGATGTTCCTGCCTTAGACGCCGACCCTGTTCACTTCAGTTCAGTTATGAGAAATCTAACCATTTGTCCGCCTTGAATACTGGATTCTACTTTTCTGCAGAATCATCAGAATTTTTACTGTTTTTGATGACACAAAAGCATACCAAGAATATCAGATCAGTTGTATTATATGATTTAGCATTTTTCATAATTACTCTTTTTATAGCTTCTAACTGCAGGGGATCTTATACTGTGTACATACAAAATGAACCACTCAGAATCCGTTGTTTGCTTTTTTTCCTAAACTTAATAATCACTTGAAAAGTTGTTGTTTAAAACCAAACCTGACAGAGACATTTGTTGGTTATATTAAGCTGTGTTTGGACTTTGGAAATTGTTTAATTGTGTAATTTACTTTGAAAAAATAAAAACGAACAACGATTTTTCTCTTTTTTGCTATTGTCTCCCCCTTTAAGTATGACATCCACAAATCTCTTGTCTACTTTATATGTTCATAATGAAAGACAGCTTTTTTTTTCTAAGAGGTTAGTTAAAACTATATAAAGGATTTTTTATCCTTGTGTCAACCAGATTAAGAAGTAATATTAAGTCATTAATGTCAAAGTATATATATATACCAGAGTTTATAGATTAGCACTAAGAGAAGCCTATTAGTAATGTGTTTCATCTTTAATTTGGGTCATTGCCAGTAAGTAATAATCTTATGCAAATATCTTCCACTGGGGAATTTTATGATGATTACTATATGCAGATTCAGCCTAATCTTTTCAACTGCGCCAGAAATGAGACAAAAAGTGGAGAAATCCTTAAATTGTCCATGGCTATGTAAGGGAGCCATTGTTCATATTCGATTTAATGTAATCGAAAACATTATTTACTTCTAACAACAAAATTCTACTTTCCTGTTAAATAAAAAGTACAAACATTATTGGATCGACCTCTGATATGTCCAGCTCAAAACCTAAATGAGACATTTGAAGAAGAAACAGAATTTATATTCTGTAGCTTTTTCTAGTTATCTATTTCCATTTACAAAGTAGGACAAATAAAACATAGATACAAATTAAAATGTTTAATTTGTCTTCAAAATCAATCTTCACAGTTACATGGTGATATTATGTAATCTGGATCATCCAGAGACAGCTCGAAGGAGGAGATGAGGTGGGGAGAGGTCAAAGCTCAGCAGAAGACCAAGGGAGTCTATGGCTGTGTCCGAACGTCTGCCCTTACCCCTACAGTAAATACCTCAATCACGACATAGAGCGGGGCCTATATAGTGGACTTTATAGTGAATTTAGTAACTGACCATTCGGACAGATGATAACTACTTTTCGCTCCCTGGTGGTTATGTGACTCCACCTCCCCGCATGGTGCCCGCGCAATCTTTATTTGTCACCACTGCTGGGTATTGACAGCCTTATTTCAACCGTTGCATATATTAGCTGCAACATATGAATCAAGATGCTATGACCTAAAAATTTTGATTGACAGATGACCGTTGATACGATTGGCCAAATTTAGGTGTACAAGCTAACATATAACTAACTGGCCTGCACAAGATAATGGAAAAATTAACAGATTTTAAGACAGGATTTTTTTTTTTTAAATAGAACTTTTCTAACTTTTGGGACTATATGGTCTGATAAAGAGTACATTTATATAAATGTTTAAGACAGAATGATTTAAAATTTAAACATGACTTCCCTACCACTTTAAATGCAGCCTTTCATGGTAATCTCCGGTTCTATTGGATACATTTTTAGTTATCTGAAATTAACTGAGTTCTCCCAAATGTCCTGATGGTGATCCAAAAAACGTCATGTGGCTACTTAATCAGTGTTGGATCAGTGTCCTTCGTTGGCAGAGTGCATCAATTCAGAGGGGACATCGATCACCGCCGCCGCTTGTCACATTGACCAGCTCATTAGCTGAAGTTAATCTACACTGAAAGAGCACTGAGCCCTGTGTGTCAGCTCTATACGAAGTAGGCTCAAGGATCAGAATAAGTTGGATGCAACAGCACAATGTTTTCATTCTTTTAACAAAAGCAGTATGCAGTGTTTAAGGTACACTCTGTTGTATTTTGCTACTGTAACATAACTAAAGTTATAATTAAGTCTTTATAAATGAAAACAATTTAGGATTATTTTTTGTTGTGCACTGAATATTTTTTTTATTCTTATAGTTATTTAAACAGCATAAACACGTTTTAAACCCAATGCACTTACTGTACTAATAAAACATTTGCTTGATTAAAAATTTAAAGGTTTAATGTTTCTTAACAAAAAATTCTCTTATTCTACTTAAAATAGAGCCTGAGCAAAATAATATTATTTTATTTTGAAGAGTTGTATTTACTTAGTCTAGTCTTGTAATAATTTAATTTATTTGTTTCTTCTTAAAAGAAAAAAAAAGCTTTCACTCTATTTTCATGGTATAACTTGCGTTTTTTATTTTCATTTTCTTCAGAAGTTGTGTGTGTGTTTGTAATGGCCCCTCTAGGTTAAAACAATGCTTCCTCCCACTGATGTAAACATCCACTCTCCAGAGCAAACCAGAGAGCCCCAGCTGAGTGCTCGCCTTGTCAAGCCGGCCTACTCTCAGATGAGGACCACATTGTGACCATTGTCTGGCTAAGTGGTGGTTTCTGACAGAAGAAATAGAGGGAAACTTGTGTAAACAAGCTATAGCTTTAGCATCTAAATGTCACTGCATGCGTTGTCTCTATTGGTATCATTCATTCTCACCTGGGCAAACTTTGGTACTCAGTTCTTCCAAGTAACCTCCTAAATAACAATAGATAGTTTCCACAAAACCAGACAGGAAGTAAGTGACTCCGAAAATACACAATATTTACAGTATACCGGTGGAAGGCAGTACAAGAACAACATCAGCTGTAAGTGTAAAAATATTTGAAATTTTATTTCCAAATGTTACATTTGAAATGTATTTCCTGCTAATAAAGTGTTTTTTAATCCCGTTTGTAATTGACAGCATACAACCGCTGCATCTCTGTTTGCAATCATCAAATGTTATCACAATACCAGAATAGAGGGAGTGTGACGTCATGTGGGAACTATCTATAAACAGTTTACTGTACTTTTTCCATAACAGACCAAAGGCTGTTTTATCACTTCATTTGTCTTTGCGTCATACAATTAAATCAGACATGGTTTTTTCGGATAACACCATACATTTAACATGATATCCATGTAAACTTCCATGAGAAACCAAATAATTTTAGTGTAGGTGATGGCCTTGAAAACACCCTACATTGTATGGTTGATGTTTATGTGAAATTCTTCAGATTTACCCATGTAAATTTTCCATGTAAAGCCTGTTGGATTACATGCAATGCAGAGGCAAAACTGATGAATTGTATGTGATGTGCAATTAAAACTTGTGAGTTTGAGTGTTAGCACTTTAAATTATCAAGTGGGATTTTCATGATTAAATTTGAGGTGAATTTGAAACTCAGAAAATGTTTGCAATGATATTTAATCTATGTAATTACATGTAATGCACATGTTAAACTCTCGGAATAACAAAAACATGTGAATTCATTTGTAAAAATCCAAGGTTTAAAAGGTGGTGTATATCTAAAGGCCATACACTGTATGTGATGCACATGTTAAACTCTTGTTAGTTAGTATGGTACCATCCAAATTTTTATATCAAATCCTGTGGATTACATGCAAAGCAAAACCTAAAGCCAACAAATGGCCTTTGATGGGTATTTGAAGCAACTGTAATCAGGATTTTTATTGGTTTCTTATAAATAACCTAAAATTGAAATTTCTACCAGTTATTAAAGGAATGCCTTCCATGTGGTTTTATGATGCTACCAAATTAAGACGTTATTGCTTTACTTAAAGATAAATGTGTATACCATCACATCTTCAGGACAAAACAGATAGTATTGATAGATTTTGCATATACTGTAATTATAACTCTAGATATTGTAAAGATGTTTCTGTGTGGCTGTGCACACACAAATTTTCATCTTTTCTGATTATTTTTTACTTTTTAAAGGATATATATATATGCAATTGCTTGTTATTTTAAGGACCTTTATAATGCTTTTTTTTTGTGTAAATCTCCATAGTCCACATTCAAATACTCAGAATGTAACATGTGTATTACATATTATTAGCATTCCCCCCCATTCCTTTTGGAACAAGGGGGGCAATGCTAATAAAAAAGAAGGTCCATTCCTACCGAGTTGACCCCCTGCTGCAGCTGCAGAATGTAAGACTTGCCCCTCACCCCTCCTTTACCTCAACCTCATGACTCCCTAAGACGTGCTAGGTGGTAACAAAGCACGATAACAGGGTAGCTTTTGTTTTTCATTTGGAAAACAGGAAGTTTCTACCCTGGGGGCTTAAGTGAAGATGGGCACCAACAGAGGTGGTTGCCATCTTAAAAGCCCTTCTAGACATGTGACCCCTGATCCAGCCTCATAGAAGGTCAGGCAAAACTTATTTTCCAGATAAATAAACTGGCTTCTATAAGAAGATGACCTGTGATTGATAATCTATTTTTATTTTTTCAGTCACTTTTTTACATTTTGTCACACAACAACAAAAAGCTACGATGTGTTTATCATGATTGACAGCCTAACATAAAGTGCATACACATTTCAAGTGAACAAATGGGAGTTTCAAGCAGTGTAATACTAAATGCTAAAAAGTGTTAGACACATTTTATTCACACTTTTATTTTAATTTTGTTTTCTTTACAGCTTTCAGACAGTGAATGAGCAGCAACTGAGTAGTAAAATTAATATTTTCATTTCATAAAGTGCAGCAGTGATCAAAAACCATGGTGCAACAAACGCAGTGATATTGAAGTTTAGAGCATTTCAAGGCAAATATATATGGTGCAAATATGCAGTATTTTGGTTTGGTATTAGCAGTGTGATGCAGAGTCTGTGACTTGATTTAGAGTTTTTTCAACAGTTCAGCAGTCTGATGGCAGTGGGGAAGAAGCGGTTACAGAATCTGCTGGACCTGCATTGAATGCTGCGAAGCCTCTTCCCAGAGGGCAGCAGGGAGAACATTCAATGGTGGGGGTGTGAGGGGTTATTGATGATGTTCTCACCACTCTCCTCACCTTCTTCCAGTCTGAGGTGCTTCAGCCTGCCCAGCACACAGTGAGACACCTGGTCAAGACGCTCTCTATGGTGCTTCTGTAGAAGGTCGTGAGGAGGGGTTGGGGAAGTAGCTCTTCTCATCCTCCATAGGAAGTACAAGCGCTTCTGTGTCCTTTTGACCAGTGAGGTGGTGTTCATGTCCAGATGAGGTTGTGCACCCCCAGCAATTTGCAGCAGCTGACCACCTCTACAGCTGAGCTGTTGATAAGCAGTGGAACATGGTTAGGCCGGTTCTTCCTGAAGTTGACGATGGTCTCCTTTGTTGACTTCAGGACCCCTTCTGCAGCTGCAGAAGTGTTAAACATGTCATTAGGTACAGTTCAAGCCACCATTTAGAAAGGAAAACTCTACGACACAGCTACAAATACGGTTTATATGGTTTACAAATCCATCTAAATTTATAGGACAGACAAGAAGAGCAAAAGACAGAGAGGCAGCCACTAGGCCAACGGAGACCAACAGCTCAGATAGCAGTTGTTTGATGATAGGCACTTCCGAAATGATTTACTTACAAATGTATACAACTTAACAACATATGTTAATATAGGTTCCATGTATATAACATAATTTTTGTAAGGTTTTGTAAAAAGCGGGGAACTCCCAAGAAGCTCCATTAGCTTAGACAGACCCCGAACACAGAACATATTTACAAAACAATACAGTACAGTTAAAGCATACCTCCCTCCCTCACCAATGTCTAATCAAATTAATATTATTTCTAAAACTTTCCAAATCAACAAAAAATCCATCCATCACAAAAGATATCATTTGATATTCCAAGTTTATATATAGACTGAATACAATGCAATATTACGCTAAGGATACAGTTATGATAAAAACCTTTTTGTATGAGAATTATTCACATATCAAGTCACATAATCTAACTGGATGTTTGCATATAAAACAAGAAACAAGGAGGTTTTCATTTGGAACATTAGAGGCTTTTTAGAGCTCTGTAGTTTCACAAAAACACTTAAACTATCCCTGATGATCCCTTCTCATTTAAGCAGAATCCAACCATCATGTAAACCAAGAGAGGAAAGCAAAAAGGGACATGAATGTTTTCCACCCAGTAATGAAAGCCAAATTCACCAGGGCACTCAGATGCAATACACAGAATGTAGCCATTAAAAAGCAATCTGGGTGTCTGGTGCGTAAACAAATAGCTATGATTATTCCAACCTGCCTTCCTCTGACAACATTAAAACATCCTTCAATTAGGTTGCCATGAAAGATTACCAAAATCTAAACAGATCTCTCTGTCACGTACTACCACTCCCACTTTGTTCTCCACAAATTTGCACACCTTTCACTCATGATGATGTGTCAACTGTTTGCTGGACAGGGAGCAAAGATGTCCAGCACTTTGACCTGGACTAAAATGGCAAGGCGAAGACACACAAGCCTTATTGTTTGATGACTGGATCAATGAAAAACACCTTGGGGTCTTTTGGTGAACTTTGGCCACACAGCTGGGTGAACTGGGCTTGTGACACAAAAGCAGGATTCAAAATTCCATCCATCCATTTTCAGACACGCTTAATCCCAAGTGGGGTCGCGAGGGGTGCTGGTGCCTATCTCCACTTGTCTACGGGAGAGAGGTGAGGTACACTCTGGACAGGACAGGATTTAAAAAATGTAAAAAAATTTATAGGAAAAGAATAGCAAGACTGCACGTTGCCAGCTTTTTTAAATTTATATCACATTGGGTTTATTAATTTTGTTATTTAGGCTTGCAAGTTTGGTGGTTTATGGACTCATAGGAAAATTAATATCCCCATGGTTGCCAACTTAGTTGGGGAAAATATAAACAAAAGTTTTGCTGCCTACCTAGGATTTAAGAATGACACTGACAACCAGATGCTGCAAGTGACACAACCTAAATAATAGTAATTGTTTCTACAGCTAATTTGCCTGTAGTTTATAGGTTTGTGCTTAGAAAATCGATCAATGGAAAACTTTACACAGTGTTGATTTCTCATTGATACTAGGGAGGTTTAACCTCCCCTGTAGATTTTGTTAAATTATTGGTAAAATATGCATAAAGACATCATAAATGTAGCCATTAAACTGCATTAAAGATGAACTAAAATGCACCTGATTTCATGAGTGTGTTACACATTAATAAGCTGTTGCTCTCGGAAGCGAACTTCCCACTGGTCTGGAGCATCAGGACGCTGCCTGTCAGACTATGAGAAATCCCTGTTGCAGTTTGAGCCTCTGCCTACTGAGGTAAGTAGCGAGAAAGTAGAGCTCTGATTGGATAACTCGCCAAAATATGTCTCTTCCAGTGAGGCTAAATCTCTTAGGGGATCTATGGGGAAGGGGCAGGTCGTGAAGCTGGCTGCTCGATGCTGAGTGGCAGACATACTTAAGGATTTTTGATTGACAGTGGCCAGACAGCGAGGAGGTTTTCCTCATGAGTTGAAAGGGGAAAGTAATCATTCAGTCAGATCAGTCATCTTGTGCTTAAGGCCTTCCCTACAACGATCAGCAAAGTTACAAAGTTTTGGAGCCACAAAGCCTAAAAGGACTCTCCCCTCGGCTCATGAAACAAGTTCCAGGGACTTGAAAAAGCAGCAGGTCACCTGACCTAAAACTTATGCTGGGTATGTGATTTTGTAAGCAGGTCTGATAGAAAAGAAGAAGTCTGTTTGTCTAGAAATAAAAAATAAAAAGTAAAATCTTAAGATAAAAAATCTAAGAATCTAAGAAAACATCCTAAAACTTTAGGCAGACAGTACAGGGAGGTTTATATGGATTAATTTGCCTAGGCCTTCTTTTACCAGTGACCAGCATTTTGGACCAACTTCAGATAATGAAAAATAGAATTATCATAGAATTATTCATTCCAATATATAGAAAAACATTCAATTGAAAAAGCTAAACTAGGCCACTGCACTGGCCTTTCAACCATAGGTGCGCTAACACAATCTAGAAAGATTTCAAATAAGAGAAAAAGTATAAATGTAATCAGTTGATTTTTTGTTTTATTAATTGTAGCATAGAAAAAAGTTACTTCAATCTGAAAAACTCAAACAAAGAGAAAAGACAATTAGAAGAAATGCATTGATACAATTACTTGGTCTTTGGGGCTCAGACCTAGGCAGGAAACAGCGCTGAATTTTGATTGATATGCAGGAACAGGAGCAAAGAATAGGGCTGTTTCCTCCCCAGGCCTGAAACTGGTGGTGGAGTGAAAATAGATGAAGTTGGTCAGTCTGTAGACTGCTGGTTAGTGAGAGGGTCTGCTGAGCTTTATGGGGAGATCCAGTGGACTGCGTGGGCTGATACTAGAGCTTCACTCAGGGACCTGAAAGATGGAAGTCCAGTTTGGATAACACAGGTTGAGATAACCTGTCCATGATGAGCAAGCATGAAGCGACAGTGGAGAGCAAGAACTACCCGTCGGGAAGAAACCTCTGGCAGAACCAGGCTCAACATGGCGGTCTTCCGGTTGAAATGAGATGCGGAATATAGTAAGAGTCCAGGATTAATGAAACTCTGATGAGGTTTTTGCTACAATGGTGGAGAAGGGGCTGGAGGTGGGTTGAAACGGGGTCATCTGAATGAAGTGCCACAGCGCAACCACCGCCTGCGCACTAGGAGCAGACAAGTTGCGGATTGGAGGCCTTTTAAGATGAACTTTGGATACCGATTGGCTTTCGTGGAAGTGTGGTTTAAAGCTGATTTACATCCACCTTCTTTACATTCTAAGCAATTTCTCTGATCTGAGTAAGATTATAATTTCTATCAGAATCTGTTGTCATGTCTCCTGGTTATTTAATACATATAAGTTATGAAGTGGTATTTAAAGAGTTTAAAGAGCATCAAGGTGCATACATAGAGGCTATCTTTAACATTTCTATTCCTTACATTTTTAAAACAAACGTTATTCGTTACTCTTGGCTTTGGTTTAATGTTTATAAATATTTATTTCACGTCATGTGTGCCATCCAATGCAGATCATTGGCGCCATCCAAATCTAGTGAAAACTAGTGTAATTGGATGAGTACTATAACGCAAACACTCATTGGTTAGCTAAAGGAAATCATCAGAAGCAAGCAGGTGTTCTTCAAACTGCAAACGTGAATTGTCTATGCCATGCTAAAATGTTGGATTCAGAAAAAGATGAAATGTCTGAAAGGTTGGACACAGGTGAGAGCGTATCGGGGGATGGAGACAGAGAGCAGCAAGACTTCTCTCATCCTTTTCTCTCTCTCAAATAATTTTTTTGAAATAGTCGAAAAATTTAGCTTTTAATTCATGTAGTGGCATCTGGCTGGGTTTTTTTTTAGGTTATTTATATTTTTATACTTTGAGTAGGTTTTGGAGCACATACTTTTTCACTTTTACTTAAGTAAAGAGGCCAAGTTTATACTTACCAGAGTGTTTTTAAAATACAGTATCTATACTTCTACTTAAGTAACAAATGTGTGTACTTTTGACGACACTGCTGAGCGGTTACAAACATATCATAGGATGGTTTTTTCTTTTACTTCATGTGAATCTTATATATGAGATAAAATAATTACAGCTAAAATGTTGCAACTGAAAGAAAGACATTAAATCTCTTTTAGTGCCTCATCCTAAGCATACCAGCACTGAAATATTTTGACAATTGAGGCTTTTCACTCTCTTATTTTTAAGCCCTAATTGAATCTTAAACTTATCTAATTCTTTAAGTTGATTCATGCACTTTGCGAAACATGTGACAAGTCCATAAGTGATAACCGGCGTCACTTCAAACCACACTTCTCAGCTTCCTCAACATCACAGACTAGACTCACATTAACCCAATTGATTATCATCAACTAATCAAGACATGTGGTTGAATTTAAGCTTAAATCTAATCTATGGGGTATTTTCTCAAGAAATGAGTCTGTTAAAGTAAAAAGCACATCTTAAAGTGACACAAATTCAGGTGGCAGCACTTCCAAGTTAGAGTATTTTAGCTAATTTCTTTTGCACACTGTTCCAGATTTGGAAACATCCAACCAGCTTTTGTAGGCAATACATGCAAATACTGGCATCAGGTAATGTGAAGGAAAGGATATCAAACATGCAGTTGTGCAAAAATATTTTTGGACAATTAAAGATTTCCTAAAATAAAAAAAAATTAAAAAAAACAAATGAAAAAATAAACTTTAGGCTTGAGTTAAAACAAGTTTAAATAAAAGGTACAGTGGATGTTATAACATTTAGGGGTTCTATTCTATCCAATGTTTGATTTGTGTTACAGTATGTGAACTAAATATCACTGAAATATATATTTTTAACTAGATTTATGACTCTACTAAGCTGCACAACACCTGCATCAAATTACCCCCCCGCCCCCTCCACCGTCACCTACATTTGAAAAAATATGTTTTCTTCTATTTTTCCTTTTTTGAACCGTTTTGTCATTCCATAAAAAGTGTCTGATTAAAAAATTGATTAACTCTGGGAAGTTGTTAAACCATTGCTGTCCTTGATATCTGAAGTAAGAAACCATTTATAGTCTGAGGTTCAGTGGCTGGAGAAATTACTTTCTCTAAAAGGTCTAAAGTGTCTAAAGCTTCAACTCATATGCTAACTTTGGGTTGTTTGT
>NW_015150629.1:1218226-1224810 GCF_000732505.1 Cyprinodon variegatus | reverse complement strand
TAATGAACAAATGACATCATAGAGATTAAGGGGAAAATCTTGAAGGTTAGAAATTAAGTTCCTGGTCTATTTAAAACAAGGTTGAGTTGAAGGTGTAGTGGAGGATGTTCTTTTTCTGAGTGGATCATCAAAATAATTGGTCCTCCACCTAACTGCCAATCATTGTGGTGATCTATTTCTGCGCATGCGCACTTTCAGGCATATATGTTTGACGAGCTACGGTTTCAGACTATCATTGAAGCTCGACTTTCTCACAATGGTTCTTGGAAAATGGAGCAAGGGTTGAGACAAAAAAAAGCATGAATGAAGTGTATGAGAAGAAGAGAAAGGCCTCAGAAGAGAAACAAGACCAGAGTGTTTTGGGAGAGGAGAGGGCGGTTCTTTTCAAAAATTCAGAAAAATCCTCACATATGCTTTTAAAGACCATTATAAAAATAATATTGAATACCAAGTAGAGTTTTTTTTTTTTTTTGAAAGTCAAAGCTGTATGACAAAAGTACAGCACTAAACTACGAAGACATGACTTTAGGCGAATTATTTTGATATTGATATACTTTAATAATCCCAGAGGGAAATTACTTGTCTGCATTTAACCCATCCCCTTGGGGAGCAGTGAGCTGCCATTGTGAGGCGCCCAGGGAGCAGTGTGAGGTTAAGGGTCTTGCTCAGGGAGCCAGAGTGGCAGTCTGTGGGAGTGGGGGATCGAACTCACAATCTCAGGATTGAAAGCCCTATGCCCTAACCACTAGGCTGCCACTCACCATCATTTATTGAATTATTATTCAATTTAGAGTACCCCATGTAGAACTGGTCCTCGCCTCTGTCATGGCACCTGTTCTGAAGACATAATACTCAGTTCATAATCAGTTTTATTAGATGATACATATCCGTACAGAAACCTTACACTTTTTCTTGCACAGTGAATAAAAAATTAAGCTTTTTTTGAAATAGAAACATATTTTCATCTGCTAGAACAAAGGTTTGCAAACTGCAGCTCCAGAGCCCCAACTATTGTGGCTTAAGCCCTGAAGACACAAAACACAATCCACCAGAAAAATTGTGATGAAAGAGGCTAGTGTAAATGGGAATGATCACACCAGACATTTTTTTGATTTTCTGCAAAGGGGTTTTCTTAGACTAAGATATACACCACGTCTGTGGTAGTCAGACTACGCAGCAATATCATGGCAACATCATGACAGGAAAAGAAGGGTAATTTCAAAGTAAAACACATCCAATTTGGGGAAATACAAAATAAAATATCTTAATTAGAAGAAAAACTGTCAGGTTTGGAGTTGCATAGCGCAAATATAGCAGGCAGGGCAGACAATCATTTCAACATTTTAATAAACAGAATACTTTACTCCTGATAGCAACTCAGGAGAACAGAAAACTGATAGTAATATAGTGATCCTATTAGAGACCACCTCACAATATAATTCCTCCCTCTTCATGAAAAACTTTGACAAACTTTCCAGATGGTTCTCTGAGAATTACCCAGCACCTATAAACCATCACACAACCTTTTTTTTGTTTTGTTTTTTGCTGTTTTTGAATGTAATTCATATTATATTTTGTATATATTAAGATCAAAATGTTTTTATTTTTTTACTTTTATTATGGTTTCCCAGTCAAATTTGGTACACTGTTTCTATTCATGGGACACAGAAACAGAAGGGAGAAAAAATAAATTCTCTCAATCCGCACTGCAGTACAGTAGGTGTGACATGGGAAAAAAATTATATTTGCGACTAAAAAGTTGGATGCAACAGGTGTGACCCAGGCTTTACTGAATATGCTAAACCATGAACTGTTGCCTATTTTTTTCTTGCCAAATTTTGCACTTAATGTGTGATAATTGGCATTGGGAGAATGGACACTATTTTGTCTGTTTGGATAACGCATACGGTTTGTTAGGTCCAATATACATACAAACTCACGTAAAAATAGCCAAATTGATAAAGCGATGAGAAACGTGATTTATTAGCCACCCTTATTTTCTGTACAAAATATAATATTTTATTTTAATTTAGGCTTTTGTTAGTGAAAAACTGTCAAGGCTTTTTTATTCAATTTTTGTTAGAGGCCTAAAATTGCTGATAGTAAAATTCTTCTGATAATTTACACGGTACTTTCCCTTACTATCTACTACGTCTTGATCTTAAATTCTTTGTATGCCTGCCCTTATCTCTATACTATTACTCCTGTCACCTCTTACAAAATCTGACTCATTGTCTTCCTTTATCCTTCATAATATATTCTCATTGGCAAAAGTGTCTGCACATCACTAGTTAAACTCTTAAAAATTAACACATAAATTCAGCTATGCAACACCAGACTCACAGCGTAGACTGCTGAGATTCACTGCAAATGCTAAAATTCAAATGATTTAAAATCAGCTGATTAACACCTCTGCGTCAATGGCCTACTTTAGATACCAAATCACAAAGGTGCTCATGAGCTATACATTAATTGGCAAAATGGGCGCTGTGCCAAACTGGCTTGACAGAGTAACCAAACATTTCCTGGTGGATGAGAGCTTCTAAATGTGTTGTGACAGCCAGAAGCGTTTCTTGCAAAACACCAAGCACACAGAAGACAACAGAGAAGCACACATTTACAAAGTGTACTTTACACAGTGACAAATGTGTATAGACACCTGTGGTGCACAGACATGCACACCTGTTCAGACGCTCTCAAGTCTCCCATTCCTCAGCCATTCATTTCTTCTTTTGTGTAAGCAAATCACATAGAAAGGCAATGAAAAATGTGCACTGCTCAAATCTGTGTTGCATTCAGCTAATTGTATTTGAAGAAACATTTTTGCAGAACATCACAAAAAAAAACATATCTATTAAGAAGATGTATTAGCAATTAAATTTTTCTGAGTTTTAATTCACTGCTTTTCTCTCTGTCTCAATTTTATATTTTAATCTTTATGTGGTTAGAGATGCTGTTTTAGCCACTTGGAAATTTACATTATTATACAAAATTACGGTAGTTCAAAGGTCAGCAAACAGCAATTGTTTCAAATCTTGCACATATCTGCATTCTTTATGTAAAATAAACTTCTCTATCTCTATAACTCGCTGAACTTGTTTCAAGGAAATATGGATTTACAGTAATGGGATAACTAAACAGGATGCTTCAGTGCTACTGAAGCATCCGCCTACAGCGGGCAAAAGGCTCATTTTGATTGGCAGCTGGGATACTCCCTATCTATTAAGGCATTCAAGAAGAGCGGGAAATGGGATGTTTTAGGCGTACAATAAGTAAGTGTCAACACAGAGAGGACAGTGTTGTGAAGAAGACAGCTACAGGAAGCTGAACATTTGCATTAAGCTGCTCTTTTGGCTCCTGAGACCTTGACCTTTTCTAAGGTCAGAAGCTTCTCACGTCCCAGCTGCAATGAATAGATCTTAAATTTAGTTGGATGAGAACATGTCTCTTCTTCAGGTACAGTACTTTGTTAAAAAAAAAAAAAAAACTGAACCTTTTCAAAATTGACATGCATTTCTTTTAAATGAGTAACTATGCTACCTTTAACTTGATACTTTGAATTAAAATCCAGTGGGAACACTTATCCTCAGATGCCTAATTCTAATTATTAAAGAGTTTATGTGTGTAAAATTTGCCTCTGTCTATACACTGCATTTAAAGACCTTGGGTTTAGAAAAGAAATCATGAATCAAAAGGGACCAAAGAATACACCAAAGATTATAGAACAACCAAAAACCTACAAAGGTTACATGGTTGTCTATTTAAATTGAGAGGTTGGGAAAAAAGATTATTGAGCAGAAAAAGGCTCTTAAGAACTTTGGAGGAGCAACACTGGTCTGTAGCTTAGAGAATGTGATACACTCCACAAATCTACTTAGCCCCTGATGCATTAGAAGTCTCTTTCTTTTATAATACAGATTTAGACTTATGTGAAAAAAAATTACAATAAAGTTTGTCTAAGTCTAAATATGTGTTATAAGAGACTTCTAATGCCTCACGAGCTCTTGTTAACAGAGCTACAAAAGAAAACATTTGCATGTATTAGAAAGTAAACTCAGAATTGGTGGCAAGAATTAAATCAATATTTACACACAGAGTCAAATAAAAAAAAGGTCAGTTTCTAAGTACCCAAATATAATAACTATACCCCAGCTGTATCTGCAGCAAAAGTTTTTTTTATGAAGTAATAACAGTGGAGCTAGATATATACTGTATGTGCAACATCATTTCAGGTTGGTATTTTCAAAACATTTTGAAAATATGCTTACAAATTTTCCACTATTTTGTATCTATCACTTTCAGTTCCACCTAAAATACATTGAAATTCATAGTTGCAACAATAATTATCGATTGTGCAAAGGTCTTAAAGGTGGGAACACTTTTTAAAGACATCCATTAAAAAAAAATCCTTGTGTGGTACAGTAAGACCAAACCCATCCAATCTGCAGTGCCCTGACCCCTGTTACACCAACACATCTGGGATGAAGGGACAGATCTTAAGTCAAACCTCCATAATCCTCCTATGGCTGAAAGACACCAAATCCCTAGAGCTATGCTCTAAATGTTATGGAAAATGTACTCAAGAAGAAGGGGAGATTAATTTTCACATATATATGGAATGTCTGTGAGGAGTCTAGATCTTTTTAACAAAAAATATTACATTTTATATACAAAGATCTCATATTTTCAGAGGGAGCAAACCTTTCATTGCTTTTATTTTATTTCCTGTTTATCTCTACTGGCTCTCTGAGCAATCCATCATCCCATTTGGTTCTAAGTCTGCTTTAAACACAAGACTAAAGGAACAAAGCATCAATGTCCTTTTAACTACCTTTAAGGCAAACTGGTAATTCTTTGATTTATAGTGACTGTATTACTAACAGGCCTTATTCCTTCACGGTTGCCTTTCCTGAGCAGCCCTGAAGTACAAACAGGCGCAGTCTCTAAAGAAAGTTTCACCGACATGACCAGCATTTTGGAAAAGACTTGATCAACACATAAGTGGGCTGAATATTTGCAATAACAGTGCTAATCTATGCAAAACATTCCCTTGCCTTGTTGCAACGTTGAATGCCTGAGCGGCCATGCAAAGGCGTATGGTAAAATACACTTCGTAAAAATGGGACAAAGACAGACTTCTCTTCCGGCCTACAAAGGATTCCAAGTTTGCCATCCTGCCCAGCTGCCTATAATAGACAACACAGACTCTTTTGTCAGGGTGAGTCAATCTGTGTGGGTGTGAATGCATTAGCCCTTCACAACAGAATCCTGCCCTGGACTCCCCCGCTTTTGCTTTTAAATATTCTGTGATGGGATCCCGCGGTCACATTTAGATCACTTCCGGATGATGGGTTGCTATAACAGAGAATGAATGGCAAGTATTGATGTGCAGAATAATTATACTTGGACCTGCATGTTGGGGATCACGTAACCCTCAATGGGCAGTATGACAAACATGTTTTTCGGGACTCGGTGACAAAGAGTGTGTTTTGATCTAACTGAGCAACCCTGATGCGGGTCATGTGATGAGGTTATCGTTGCTGTGCGTGGGCCTTCAGTAGCTCTGTTTGTCCATTTCTGCACTTTGCTGGTTACCATCTGACTAACAGATTTCTGCATGGGTGCCTGTGTATATGTATGTGTGGGTGATGATACTGTCATGCAAAGTCTCATTTTTAACAGTATACAGTCTGTGTGCATGTCTGTTTTTATCACTGAAGCCCGGGGAAAGGAATGGACCACAGCAGCAGACTCACACAGCGTCAGTCCTCTCTGAAGTCATCCTTTCCAACAGTAAGCAGAGCACTGGTCATTGTCACTCACACACATACATACCATGTGTTATCATGGAGTTCTTTTTTGTAGAAAACATAATTAAATCATTTTTGAATGGCCAACTGAATCATATGTACTGGTATATCTTGCAGATGCTCTAGAAAAACAGTGCTAGAAAAATCAACCAGCAGAACTTGTGTTTCATTAATCAATTTAAAAGGACAGTCAGTTTAATTTTCATTATTATTTTGGTGTAAGTGAAGGTTTTCTATGTTTGGAACAGTTGAAACACAACAGACACTTTTAGCCTGTAAAAAAAAGAAAACTTTAAGTAAACTTGAAGCATTGGATTTATTTTCTTAAAAAGTATGCATTTGAAAATGGTGATGTGATTTCAAAGACATAAGGTATTACCCCTAATTTAACTTAAATCATTCAGATGTATGGTGCATAGAGAAGGATTGTACTGCACACCCTGCAGAATACTAGATGCGATACACTGTCATATAAAGGTACCCTTGAACCATTTAATGAACCGTTTTTTTCCTCCAAGTTTGGGTTCTCCACCACAGGCCTAGGAGCTTGAGGGTTCTGCGCAGTATCTTTGCTGTTCCTAGAACTGTGCTCATCTGGACTGAGATGTCTGATGCATTTCCAGGGATCTGCTGTAACCACTCTTCAAGTTTGGGGGTCACTGCCCGAGTGCCCCAATGACCATGGGTACCACTGATGCCTTGACCTTCCAGGTTTTCTCCAGCTGTTCTCTAAGCCCCTGGTATTTTATATCCCTATATATATATATATATATA
>NW_015150629.1:1216499-1218084 GCF_000732505.1 Cyprinodon variegatus | reverse complement strand
TATATATATATATATATATATATGGACTGGCGACCGGTCCAGGGTGTACCTCCCCTCTTGCCCATTGACAGCTGGAGATAGGCACCAGCACCACTGTAGATTTCATTTACAAAAAAAATGAAATCTGTATTTTATAAAAATACATAAATTGGTATTTAATTTAATTTTGTGCTGGTTGAATTACTAGTGTCAGTTTATCAGTTTATTCAATGGGAGGGTATGTAAACTTTCAAGCACAACTGAATTATTTAGTGCAGATATCATGAAATTATATCTTGAACCACAATCATGCTGTTTTTTCATATGACTTGGACTTCTTTTTAATAGTATCCAGTCTTCCTTCTACAGTTCATATGTAATTTGGGTGTCTTGCCCATTCCAAGATACCTGTAGGAGTTTGTTTATTTAGGTTTATATATTGTGACGTTAACCTGTTAGAAAGGCAGAAGCCTCTTTGATACACTGCAAGCCTACGTTTGTATTACAGTTGATTGATGTTTGGGTTTTTAAATGTGGAGACAAAATGTCTGAGTATGCTCCTTTCAGAAGCTGTTATGCTCCATAGAAAGGGGGAACTGTTTGTCCAAATAAAATAAAAAATTTCCATTTTGATAAGCAAAATTCTGCCTCAGCCATAAAAAACCCACAGCAGCAACTGTTCATCTTTTCTCCAGTCTGTCTTCTAAACAATTGCCACTCTTAAAATTTTAACTCCATTTCTATTTTCTTTGTAGGACATTTTATCTAAATACGTCACGTTATTCATTGAATGAAAAGCTAAACACACATGTTTAGTTGAGGTTATGGTGAGAATTTTACACAAAGCCATGTCTGCTGTTCCCAATTTCTCTTCTTATATGACAGTTTTCTCCAGGCACTCCTGCAGTTCAAAAACACTCATCATTTTAATTGGAAAATCTATAAAAGCCTTTTTGTTTGAACGTGTACTTCCTCACACACTGTTATGTGTCTCTATGTGAAGAACACAGTGGATTGGCAACCAATCTAAAACCCTTTCTAATTGTTGATTGCTGTAATAAGGTTATGTGATCCCAAACAGGACATAATACCAACAGTGGATAGAGTAAGAGAAGAAAGCACTTTAAACACCAACTGTGGCAAGGTGTGCAAGTTTTTTTTTTTTTGCTGTTTTATTTAGCTGGTTATAGGTCCTCTGTATTTTGAGAGCAGATAAGCTCCATCTTCTTACAGTTGTAATTGCAAAGGTGAAATTGTTGGATCCCCCACCACCATCCACTCATTCCAATGCAGAGATTCATCTCCTGGCCTCCCTTATTTATACACACACAGATTGGCGCTTAACACAAGTACATTGCATACACACAGCTTGGCCCATTAGCTATGACATGTGACGTTTCGACGGGGCAAATGAAGCTCAACAATTGATGTCAGAGCCTTACAAATTAAACAAATGGGGGACCGCCATGGTGTATTAGGCACCTCAAACCCCCTGATGAACACAGACGAAGCACACGCCAGCAGGACAACATTGTAGCGCTCTCCAGTCCTCCCCTAAACAAGGCTTTGAAACGTGACTGACAATGTGCCACACACTCACAGAGAC
>NW_015150629.1:1161974-1216414 GCF_000732505.1 Cyprinodon variegatus | reverse complement strand
CACACACACACACACACACACACATAGTCATGTGCAAAATTACTAACCATGCATTGATTGCCAATTGAGGCCTTTGACAACCAAATAAACAGCACCGATTCTGGAGATCAATGTGATTGATATGTCATTCTGTTGTTGATGTAGCATCTGCCTGCAGTGTATGCACACAGAGGCCTGTGGGTCAAAGTAAAGATGTCAATGAGTGTGTATTAGGTGATCAGCAGCATCTTTTCTATTACATCAGAATAACATTTCCTAGAGAAAAATCCTTTTTCTCAAATTTTTTTCTCCCTCATAAAATGGTGTTTGAAAAGATAAACTTGAGGTTTAATCAGATTGAAAAGCCATTGAGTATTTAAGTTTATTGCTCTAAAAAACTATTAACTTTTAAGATTATATCGGAGAATAACGTCAAGGAAAAAAAAAGGAGGTTAGACCTTTACAGGCACTCAGTGAAATACTTTGAAAATCAAAATTTCAAGCCAATAGTGTTATTGGAATCCAAGACAAGACCTTATTACTTCTGTAACATTAAAAAATATGGATATTTTGATGGCAATAATGAATCTCAACATAATAACAAGAAATGCCAACTTCCCGAATATATTAAGAAAAATAACAAAAGTACTTCTATGAGAAATTCATGAAAAACACTGAGAGTAAAAGAAACATTTTTTTTTTTGGTACAACATAACCTTGGAGGAATTAATGCTCATAATGGCACTCATTTTTTAATATATGAATCTAATTGTTAACTAGGCTTGTTAACTTTTTAACTTTTCACATGTTTTTATTAACTTTTTTTTTGCACTGTGGGAGGAAGCCGGAATACCTGGAGAGAATCCAGTGATGCACAAGGAGAACATGCAAACTCCATGCAGAAAGACCCCAGGCCAGGAATTGAACCCCAAACTTCTTGCTGCACTGCACCACTGAGCACTTACATTTTTAACTTTTTTTCTTAACTTGACAAATTTATTTTTCAACTTTACAGTAGGTAATATAACATACATAAGATGTACAGCCATGTACATAGTAGGTTCAATAATTCAATTAAGACTTTAATATAATATCATGGTAGTGTCATTTATTTTCAACCAGGAATGTGTTTATAATTGAAATATTTTAAAATGAAATGGAATCACTTGAGCATGAATAAAGCATAAATATATTACTATTTGCATTCTAATGAAAAATGGCATGCAACTTTATCAACAGCTTACTGTTTACAAAATGAGCATGGCCTTTCATAAGGTATCCTTCACAGCAGGTATTTCTCTAAAGTCTCCATGGCCTCCTCTGAAAACAGGTGAACAACAACTTATCTGGAAAACTGGCCAGTGGATTTTGAAAAGATAGGCGCAAAAGATTTATGTTTTGGGTTTTTTATATTTTCTTATTTTGTTTGTTTCTTTATTACTCTCCAAAATATAACTGAATTGCAGTAAAGGTATTTATTAACTACAGATTTTATTCAGTAAGTGATAGACACGTATAATTAACCTAATTTAACTACCACCACTTAATTCATTATAGTTGATTTTTTTTAGGAATACAAACTTTTAGTTTTTTCTGTGAAGCAGTATGATGAGAAAGGGATTTCTTTGTTTCTCTTTATAGAACTTGTAGTAGGGACACAGTAAGACACAAGAGGTTAGGCTACTCCCTTTCAGTTATCTTTACTAATGTGTACTAATGTAAATACGTTCATATTAATTTAATCAGAATTAGCATTATAATGAGCTGAGCTGATCAGACTCAAAGAAGCTTTTAAAAAGTACACCTTTAAGCCGATTAAACATATTGAATTCTTTCTTCTTTTCTTCATTAAATGACATTTTAATTATACAATCCATAAAAAAACTGTTGGGTATTTTTTTTGCAGCCTTTTGGCCATTGGGGATTATTATCTCAGTGGGACTATCCTACTGAATAAAGATAAATAAAATTTTTTTTTTAACTATTTAAATACAGGTTTACACATATTTAAATGTCAACAATTTAAACACCAGATTTAAACACATTTGGAGTCACACAAAATTAAAGTGGAAACACCCTACAGGCTGATCCAACTGTAATGTCCTTGAGGCTAGGTATTGTATGCGCCTCCACATGCCTGTATTGCCTCCCCATAAGACCTGGCCATTCACCTGATGAGTTGGTGGATGGTCTTCTGAGTTATCTCTTCCCAGACCTGGACTAAAGCTTCTGTCAACTCCTGGATAGTCTGTGGTGCAATGTGACGTTGGAGGATAGACGGTGACATGATGTCCCCGATGTGCTCAATCAGATTCAGGTCTGGAGAACGGATGGGCCAGTCCTTATCTTCAGTGCCTTCGAATATCAGGAACTGCTGACACACTCCAACCTCATGAGGCCTAGCATTTTCTTGCATTAGGAGAAAACCAGGGCCAACAGCACCAGCATATGGTCTCACAGGGGGTCTGAGGATCTCATCTTGCTACCTAGACACAGTAGTGCTACCTCTGGTTAGCACATGAAGGGTTGTGCAGCCCCCCAAAGAAATGCCACTCCACACAATTACTGACAAACACCCATAGCTCTGGAAAAAGATTCTAAAATTTCTGTTTTTCCTTACAAAGAGAAAAAAGTATGCTATTGCCTAAAATAATGTTTTCAACAGAAACAAAACAGAATAAACCCTCTCTCTTCTTCTGTATTCTGCCAAGTAACCCAAAGGAAAAACATTTAAAAAGACATTTTAGATATGTCAAAGTAGACTGGATTTGTTATTCCTCCTTTTGCATAAAGTATGAGTAAAATGCAAAAACAACTATAATTGCCTGTACAAAATGATTTAAACAAAGAGCCCTAATGAAATCTAAGATCTACTGATCTACAAAGACCATCTGCAGTACTTTTACAAAGAATATAATACAACTTAAAATTATTAATATATATGGATGAAATTGCATCTTAAAGCAAAATGGACCTGACAGAACTTCAATGCATTGCAAGAAACCAAAGAAATAATTGCCAAAAAGGGTGCCAGGTACATTCACACTGCCATTTTTTAAATTTCAATCATTGCTCAAAAGACTTGTGGGAGCACATTCATTAATGTATGTTTGTGACAACATGAAATAAGGGTGTATTTACTTCTTGGAGTGTCACAACTCCAAGCAGAACACTGTAACTATACCTAAAGCATCTGACAGGTCACTAAGGAAAGAAGGGGTAGTAATGAAGGCATTTAAATGGGCTCAACCCTAAAAAAGGTGACTTTTTTCTTAAAATAACAGAAACACTAAAAACATAGCTATAACAGCTCCTTTAGAACATTACCATGACAGCTGAACAATTATTTCCTGACAACAAGTACTACCTATATATTACTACAATAGCAGCATCTAAGCAAGCCCCTTGTACAACAACTGACTGGATCTAATAGATTTATTGCAAATGTCCTGCTATAAGGTCTTATTTTTAAGGCTTTTGCTAAACAAAATAATTTGAATATCAATTTGAATGAAAAAGTAGAGATTGCTCTAATGATCTCTAGGAGTTGGTCATTATCTTATGGCATAATGATTTGTGTGTTTACTGTGCAAATTGTTAATAATATCACATGTTAATCCATGTATCTGCCAGAGCATTTTTTTAATCCATACACAAACACATTGTCCATCGATAGACCTTCTGAGGGGTGAAACATCCTGGGAGCAATGGGGATGAGTCATGATCAGCAGCTCCACGATTCACAGCACCTGCACACACTACGTGCCAGATGCAATCACATCCAATCAAACTCAATCCCACACACACACACACACACACACACACATCAACCAAACACATAGTTAAAAGCTAGGGGTGCAGGGGTGCAGAGAAAAGTCAAATAATGCCCCTCTAACTCACCAGTAACATATAATGGTTTACAACAGACACCTGTAAAGACGACGAAGCATCCACAGAAACACACAAGCTTGCAAACACAATCATACATGTACACAGGTGTGGCAGGTCCATTTTGTTTTCACTAACCCCCATAGCCTTTGTACAATCCCCAGCAAATAGGACTGATGCTACCCGGCAGATATAGGTGTTCACTTTCTTGTTTGGCTTTGTAAAAACATGCTGTAATGGCAGTGAGAAATTGTGTTGGGAATAAATGCATCGCCTCTATTTGGGCTGGATGGCTCATCATAAGCCATCAGCCTGTATATGTGTTTGTGTGGATGTGTGTGTGTCTCTGTGTAAAGGAGGAGAGGAGAGAGATGAAATACCTAAAAGGGGTTAAGTGCCAGGGTTAGCCATCCAAGGAGCATTAAATGAAGGCTCTCACTTTGATGGACACCGGCACCGGGATCCCTGATGTCCCAAAATATTAGGTTTCTCTTCTAATAATGTTGGAAATATTGCCTACTGTCATGATTAATCTAGCCGGCTGCTGGAGCTGATTGCAGGTGACGCGGTCACAGCACAGTGCCTGTGTTAGTTTCCACACACCGTCAGCTTCACTCCACACAGAGCCGCAGCCAGGAGCGAGGCTGATAGCAGCCTTTGCAGCTGCCGCTAATGCAATGTGACAGCAGAGAAGGAAACCTTTATTTTAATTCAAACAACAAAAGCCAAACAGCCAAACTTATCTGCGTGCCCAACATTTTACCCTTAACGCAATCAATTCTTTTCTTTGCTCTTCTTTTTTCTCCATTATTTTCTTAAATGGGTGAGGTAAATCTTTTGGAAGCAAGCATTTGCTCAAACTTTATCTGGCAAAAGATGAGAGAGAGAGAAGAAGAAAAGAGCATTTCAGTGGAGGTATTTGCAGACAAGGGGGAAGACACAAAAACATTTGTCAAATCAAAAGCCTGTATTATTACACATACTTGGGTCAGCTTCACATGTCACTTAGTAATCTCATTGTCAAGACACTAAACAAGACCCCCTTTATGCGACAAGCTTGAAAAACAACGTTAGCCCTCCTCATAATCGAATCTGTGGATCCCAACAGGCCAGCAGGCCCTGCCACTAGGAATTCTTTGCATTGGCCATGGTCAGGATGTGCCGTTGGGCCCTAACAATGGCAACATTGATTTTAGCGCCATGAGAATTTTGGTTGAGCTGTAAAAACTGGGACTGGGGGGAAACACCGATCTTTGCCTTTCCCAGGAGGGTGTGTGTGGTGCTGAGGGGGGAAGGTGAGTCACTCTCGGGCTCCAGGGCTCTGACCCACTGAACCTCTGGCTTAATTCAATCAGTCCAGCATCATTAGACCACCATTATCAGACAATATCTCCCAGGCTAAGCAGGATAGTTATCTCCTGCCAGTGTTGGAGAAAGAAAGAGCATTTCCTGTCCTCTTTCCGCTTCATTTTTGAGAGGCTGTGAAATTAAATCGGAGACAAATTGTTTTGCCACAATTGCACCTTGTATTCATGCATCCTCTTGGGAGCGGACAAGACGTTTTCTGGTGGAATTGATGTTACATTGATGCCTTGTTGCAATGGGCCCAGGCAGTTGCAAAGGCACGACCTTCCTGTTTTGCAGCGCAGTAACTTACTATGTTGATACAAATTACCCCACTTTTCTTTCTACCGATTTAGCTGCTACTTAGTGGGCAGGGGTCAAACTGAGCTCTTTCATATGGGGGCATCTTTTGAAGTGGCTGCAGACTACTGTGAGACTTAAGCCCAGAGAGGAGGGACTGGGAAGGGGGGAAAGCCTTGAACAATGGGACCTCCTCAGAAAAGCCTCCAAATCTCTGTGGCTAACTTCAAACAGAGCCCCCGGTGTTAACGCCTGTGTTGTGGCTGGAGCTGAACACGCTGTTTCCTTGGATATAAATGTTTTATTAGAAGGCACACCTCCTCAAGATCACCCTGCTGGAGTCAGAAGTAGGAGGAACAAGGGACTACTGTGAGGCCTTTTGACTCACATCAAACATCTGAGTCTTTTCCATTCATCTTACTCATCCAACAATTCAATGTATGGACCTTTTTTAAACTCATTAAAGAAGATTTCTTTTAAATGGATAATATTTAGCTCTTAGGACCATTTGTTCAATAAAATTTCATTATATCTACTTCAACTGTGCCATTTTTAACTTTACCATTTACTATGATTTTTAACAGTTTGTCAAACTTACTGTTCTGAATTTACAGCCCATAAATGGGACCTTTGTTGGTAATTCAAAAAAGAAGTTTAAATTAAGAAATGTCCTAATAATTTAAAAATTTTTGTTTTTCAAGAGCCATGTAAGGTGTACAGGAAACACATGGATGAAGGGATATGGTCACAAGGAAGCAAAGCTGAATGGTAAATATGGCAGTATCATGCTGTGGGGATACTTATCTTCTTTTGCAATAAGGAAAACTGATCATGTCTAGAGAAATTAGACGTTCCATTATCTTTATGTTAAAAGTTCCAGAAAGTGTTTTGGCAGAAATCCCCCTTGCAGCATAACAACTGAAGGCATAACTACTCATAGATCAAAGCCAATTTTTTATAACTTGTTTTTATACTGATATTCACTAAAAACCTTTACAACATAATGCCTTAAAGCTGAGAAGAAATTATGCAAATGATGCATTATCACCTGTAATTGATTGAATTCAGTTTTTTTTTATTTTAGTTATAGATAATTTTCAGAACAAAATGAATCTCTTTTTCTTTAAGACCCAATATGCACAACTTTCTTTCACCTTTAACTGAAATCAAGAACATTTAGGAGTCTAGTTGACCAATGAAAAAAATGTGGAAAAAGTCAAACTGGTGCAAATTTTTTACAAATGAGTTTATGACATTAAAATGGTTTGACTTTTAATTATCTACTTAAAACATTTGCTGTCTTTTTTTGTCAAACAATCCTATCCTGTCGTAACTTTTGCACACACTCAGACAAATAACCAAATATTATTTTTAAAATCAATTAATCATCACTAATCCATTGGTGTCCTGTTGCTGACTTCTGTGTTATATAAGAAGAAGATGAATGTGGGAGCTGAGCCTTTTGAGATCCAGATGGTACCTTCCCAACAATAACATTTGGGCCTCCGCTTGAAAAATTATATTTTACATGTGTGCAACACTTATGTATCATCATCTTCCTTGTAGTCATCATCATCCTGATAATGAGAAAACACAATAAAATGCAAATTTCAAAAATATATTTACATCAATATTTTAATTGCTTTACTGGAAATCTGACAGAAATTGTGATGAATAATAGATTGTTTTATATTAAAAATCATTATTTTAGGTAAAAGAACTGCCCTTACTATGTTATGAACACTGTGTACAGTATGCTGTTTTCTGCACAAATATGATTTGCAGTGAAAGGAATTTGAGACATTTGGTTTCTTTTTTTTAAACATTTTTATTGGCTTTGATCCTCCAAACAACGTTTCTCTGTGTCTTGCTTTTGCTATTTCTCAGTTGACGTTAGGCATCTTGTCTGCCAAGCTTTGATAATATTAATCAGAACCTTGGACAGCCCCTGTTACACATTGGATTTTTGGGCTTATCAAATTAAATCACATGATAATGCAGCCATTCTAAAATCAGACAAATTACTGCATCCCTAACATAACACACCTACTCATAGCGAGTCTTCTCTTTAGCAAAACCCTTTACAAATTTTGCTCTCCATTCATAAGGCCCTTATCTGTGCCCCATTATACATTCTGGACCGAGTGACACAGAGCGAGGAAGAGGTTTAATTTGTTGACTATTCCTGCCGATCTCCTTTAAACTGCTTTTAATTGATAATGGCAAAGGAGAGTGGTGAACTTTAAATAGACATTCTAATTATCGGCTTTAAGACGCAGGGGCTTTTTGGGAAATGTTATGGCATTTGGAATGGGATTAATGGTCGAGAGAGACGCTGGCCTCCCCGCAGCTAAATGACATTAAAGAGAGAGATGAGTGGTGGTGCTGAAGGGAGAAAACCCACTAGTCACAGGAGCCAGGGCGCCCACTGCCTTAGGCTGGAACACCGTGGGGTAACGTGCAGGAGGGAGGAGAAGGGAAATGGGCCTACCACATTATCGGCACTCCACGGATTGAGATGTTCCTGCACAGTTAGGCCTATTGTTCACTAATGTGGTACTCTTATGCCGATAAAGAAAGGGCATTGTGATTTAGTATTTTCTATATGGAGGCATATTTTGTTCTTCAGACCAAAGCATATAAATGATTAGTTGGAGAAGTGCATCGTTTGAAAAGCAGTTCCTGGTATTGACATACTTTTAAAAGGATTCTCTCAATTTCTTCAGTAAATTAAGTATTTTTGATCAAATATATGTTTATGAGTGAGTAAAAGTTCAGTACCAGCAAAACATGAAACACAAACCTTTTAACTGGCTTCAAAGTTGGCATGAGGTTGAACTCAACTGAGATGTCCCATTGTCTGCATAATAAGATTTCTACTGGAACTCCAGCCAAACATCTCTCATTCATCTTTACAGTGTTTGATATTTGGAATTTCTGCCCTTTGCTGATTTGTTTCCTGGCAATATCTCATGCAGGCCAAATTTGTGGAATTTCTTGCTCAATGTTGGCACTTATATGTGGATTCTGCCATGAAATAAGGGAGTTCATTGAGTCTTCATTCTGCATCTGAGCTTCAGAGTTAGGGGCTCAAATAAATTTGAAGTAGTCTTAAAATATCTTTGTTAGCTTAAAAGCACATGGCCACATTATACAATGACCAAATACATAAAGTGCAGTAAAAAATATTTTCCCCCTTGCAGATTTATTTCTTTTAAGTCATCAAACCTGTTATAATATATATAGATAACCTGAATACAAAAATATTCTTTTCAAATGATAGTCTTTGTTAATGAAAAAACAGCTATCTAAAAGAAAGCATGCAGTTTTTGATCTCCTCACTCGTTCAATCATAAACTAATTGGATAACTAGGTTTATTGGTCAAATTCAACATCTAAACCCTGGCCTTTTTATTTCAACCCAGTTCTATGGTGACATTTCTTGAACAGAACGCATCAGACAACAATGCAGGTTATTCAGATAGCAAAAACAACCAATCATGCCTGTTTCTAAAGAAATTCAGGAAAAGATTATAGCACAAATTTTGTCACTTGTGTCGGTCTGGGAAGGGTTAGAAACACATCCCTAAGTCAATAAATCTCCAACAAACTGCAGTCAGAGATTGTGAGACAAAGTCAAATATGATGATGGAAGTGTGATAGTCTGGGATTTAAGTGCTGTTTTTGACAATATTCATCTCCCACTGTCTCCTTGTTTTTTTGGGGGGGGGGTTGTTTTTTTTTTCCAAATCTCTTTAAGTAGCTTACCTAAATCCAACATCATTTCCCACCTTTTTCTTGGTGTATAAGCTCTATGGTTCTCATTATCCATTTTTGCTTCCTCCTGTTACTTAACCAACCTCCTTGTTGGGCTTTTGCCTTTTTTCCTTGTCAGTTTTACTTTTGGCATGTCATTAAATTACTCTGCTCTCTGCCACAGTTAGACTCTATGCTTGATCTGTTATCAATCATAAACAAGACAGTCTGATCCCAGGAAAAACAGAACGGCTGTTCGACCAGAAAGATCTCGATTTCTCTGCCCAAGAAAGAGACAGGGAAAACAGAAACACCAGTATAGAAATGTAATTCTGTTCCTTGTAAACTGATTGCTATTTAGTCTTTGTGATGAAATGGACTGCATAAAAAGTATAACTTACAAAAATATTAAAACTACAACGAAAAGTAAAGATTGAAGTTGGCCCCAAATGCAAAGAAATTAGTGCCTGATTAGACCTTGTGTTAAAATTATACAACTAGAAACCTTATAGACTCCATGCGATAAGATTGGAATGAAATGATATTATTTTGACGTTAAACCATTCATTTGAGAAATTGGCCACTAAGATTTCATAAGAAAAAAACAAGTTGTAAGCTAACCCTTCTTAAGAAAGGAGTTAATGAAGACCTCAAACAGTGTAATAGGCATAACTAATCTTGCCAGTGTGGAACTCACTGGGTCTTGGTGGTCTTACTGTGTGTTTCAGACAGATATCCCAGTCCCCTGTGGTGTTAGACTGGACGCCCTGGCTCTGAAAGATCTGCAGACTGGCAAGCATGTCTGATAGATCAGCTGAGGACTTGATTGTTGGGGACTGAGCCTGAGCCTCAGGGCCAAAAGATTATAAAAGGATGAGCAGTAAAAAGGCAGTAAAGTGACACTGCCTTACATAAAACACATTCTTGTGTAGCAGTTGACTAGCTATGTTCACCTGTTTTAGTACACATAAATAATCAATATCCTGGCAAATAAATGTGTCTGTTAGCAATCTGAATCATGAATAGAAAGGATCAAGAAAATTATATAACCATTTCATAGATTACAAATACTTATTTTAGAAAGGGTTCTACCTGAGAAGATAAATAATTTAGATATATGAGCTAGATCTGAAAGATTTCTAAATTCTTAGATTATTGGTATGTTGACAATACTCAGTATTGTATTGTGATGATGACAATTTTTTGGATGCATTCATGAGCCAGAGGAGTCTATAGTCATTTAGCCGGAGATGTGGATGAACTGCATTACAGGTTGCAGATATGCAGCCCTTTTTACTCCCCTTCAGGAGATAACCTTTATTGAAACCTATCCCAAACTCTCCAAGCTTATGTATGGTACAATCCTGAGAATAAACTCTTGTTCAACTTTAACTGGCAAAAAGTCTAATGCTGGCTAATACAAGAGGTTAGTTCCTGGAATTGACTAAATAGTCAATACTTTAAAGTCACTACTTATTTTCTATTTTCACTTACAAGAAGTTAGAAACTAATTGGACTGCTGACTGCCATATAGCCAAATAGGTACAAAAGCAGGACTGAGCAAGGCTTTGCGCCTAAAGGTTGTAAGAAAGTATTTAGAGCACTGGACCCTGCCTAAAGGTTTGACTAGTTAATTGACAGTTACAATATGCTACTTTCTTAAACACTGGAAGAAACGCGACAGTGGCGTTGGATGTAGGAGTTTGCCCTGAAATCGAAGGATTGACGGTTCAAGCCCTGACTCCGACTTTCAGTGTCGTTGTGTCCTTGGACAAGACACTTCACCTGCATTGTCTACTGATGGTGGTCAGAGGGCCCGGTGGCGCCAGTGTACGGCAGCCCCGCTTCTGTCAGTGTGCCCCAGGGCAGCTGTGGCTACAATGTAGCTTGCAACCATCAGTGTGTGAGTGTGTGTGTGTGAATGGGTGAATGAATGTAGTGTAAAGCGCTTTGGTCAAGTCTCCTAACTTGAATAAAGGCGCTTTAAAAGTACATGCCATTTACCATTTCTTGATTTTTGTTTTTTTACGAAGTGTGCCCCACAAACAAGTACAGCAATGTTTAATAAAAGTGCATAAAATGCTGGAATAGAGAGGATAGTCCAGAATGTGCTGGTTTCAAAACTGACCCAGTACGGAGAACGAGATGTGTCAATTACTGCTGGTACTGTTATACCCCTTTCCGACTGGCCAAGAACCCCTTTAAACCCGGAAACAATCAGCTATTAGTGGCAGTGGAAACAGCTCACTGACGCGTGTCTGTATGGGTCAAAGTCAGGAGATTTGACCAACATGCTTTGCACTACATTCAGTCATTCACCCATTCACTCACTCACTGATGATGGCAAACTAAATTGTAGCCACAGCTGCCCCGGGGCTCCCTGACAGAAGCAAGGCTGCTGTACACAGGCACCACTGGGCCCTCTGACCTCCATCAGTAGGCAATGCAAGTGGAGTGTCCAAGGAGTTGTCCAAGGAAAATGACACTGAAAGCCAGAGCCAGGGTTTGTACTGTCAACTGTTTGATTTCAGAGCAAACTCCTGCATCCAACGCCACTGTCTGATCATCGACGAACAGTGATATTTTATGTTCCAACGCTCCCTCATCTTTTATTTCCTGGATTTGTGTATTCGTCTTAATGCTTTATCAGTTCAATACTAACTGCAAATAGTAATGGGCTCAAACAATCTCCCTGTCACACTTCCCCCCTTGAGATCAAAACAATCAAAGCAATGCCCATTAACTCAAATTCAGGATTTTGGACCTTTGTAAATTACTTTCACTCATTCCCGAAATTTTTGTGAGAATCCAAAGGCCAGGAATGTCTGATATAGAAGACTCAATCAGAATCTTTTTGGGCATCCAAACTAATCTAATGAGTTCATTTTTTATCTATTAAAAACAGAAGGTGGTCAACATGCACAGTTCTTATGATGCAACGTATGCAAAGATTAAACTCTAAAGGCAACTACCTCATAAAATGTGGCTCTGAATTTGATTATGTTTGCTATTAGATTAAAGAAATAGTCAAACAATTGAAAACATACATAGCTTGAAAATGATTTTAGCAACATATCATTGTTCAAATATCCCAGGATGATATGAAAATATAAAGAAAAGTGTTACTTATACAGTAGGTCAAACAGAAATTAGATTTTTTTATCATAGATATAAAATGAAAGGTTTGATTTTAACAAAATGGAGTTGTATAGTTTGATCTGGGTATAACTTGGAGATGCTTGTCTTGTAAAGTAACTTTAGATGACATCTAAACTGACACAACATAAATATACAGAATTGCAAACTTTTCAGATATTGTTACTCATTTTATCTAAAGACTTTCCGTGTGGTTTTTGATCCTCTATTACAGACCTTACCAGTAGAGGCTCTTTCATAGTGGACTTTTTTCAAGGGTCCAGACTTGGCATGTGGACCTCTCTTTGGCTGGCCCCAGGCTAGAGGATAAGACCTGGGGAGAGTTGAGATGAGGCTGTCACACTTCCTACAGATCCATCATTATCACTAATCCAGTCACAGCACTGGGATCAGCACCAGGCCCATTCATCTAGAACCATCATTAAAGAGCTAAATGAGAGCTGCCTCTGCTAATGAGGTAATGAGAATTTCTCTGTGTGTGTTTGGGTGTGTGTGCGTGGGGTAGGGGCAGACAGGCAGGACAGACAGTAACAGAGAAACAGCAAGGGCAGTGGTAGAATCAAATCAGTAAAAAAAAAAAAAAAGGATGGAGAAAGTAGTCAGATAGTGAACAGATGACAGCACAGGACAAGCACAATCTGAACCTCCTTTTGCATGAATCTCTCTGCCATTCCATGAGAGAAATCTTATCATCGAGCCACCCCACCCAGCTCTGTTTACTGTTCTCTAAACAAATGCCAGTGTTGTACTTGTTTGTGATCACTCTTTAATTCGACACAGCCTTGGGTGTCTGGACGCAGCTGTTTTCTTCTCTTAATTGCAATACCGCTAGGATAAACATCACTGTCCTCTCAGTTTTACTCCAGTCCAAAACAAAGCGTGGCTAAGGCCGTGTGAAGTGGGGATATCGGCCTTTGCTGTGTGACATAAATCAATTATTTATGCGTATGAAGCTTCAAAATGTTTATCTTGCTCCATGTTATACAGGGCCAAGGGTTTGGAAAACAAATGAATGTCTATATCAAAGGAGCACGAAGGTAAACAGCAGACGCTTAAGACAATGGGAAACCATCCAGCAGAGGTGGAATCATTTTGAGAAAAGCTTCTCAAATACCTGCAAAAGCACATTTAAGCATTTCATGTGCTCAAAGGAAGTTTGGATATTAAAATTACTCAAAAGGAGGTGAAAACCCATATGATTAATTGTTTGCCTCATGAAGGACATTGTATTTTCTGATAAATTTATATCAGACAAGGCTGAAACCTAAACAGGACCTGTTTAAAATATGAAAAAAAAAATGAAGATATTGCAAGATTATTGCTAAATAGGATAAACTATAAGTTTATTAATATTTATAAATCTATATATATATATAGGTTTTAAACTTTGCCCACATTAAAACCAGCTGTCTCTTTTCAATGTTGCTTACATTGCAATTATAAAAAGGTCTTCAACCCTTTCACGCAGATTGCTTTAAAATACAAAATGAGTTTTTCAGGGTCAGAATCAGCTGTTATAGTTAGGTTTATGTGCAGAAACAAAGAGTTTGAATTTGTTTTCCCATCGCTCACATCATAATCAACAGTAAAAACAATAAATCCATTTTGCAAACAGCAGGGCCATAGTCACAAAACATTACTTGTTTGAATGTATGCGTCAGTAGCTGCTATCCTCAAAAAAGGTTTTTCTATAAAATTCCTTCTTGCATAGTATTTAATTTTTTTGTGTGTTTCATGCTTCATGCTGTTTTTGTTTTCTTTTTGCTTAATTTGTTACAAAAAAATCCTAAATAAATGCCTATTTAATAAAAGTCAATGGGCGTAAGGTTTTGCACATGTGCATGATGGGTAAACAAGGCAGTAACGGCTCAAAACAAGTCAGCAACTCCAAGTTGAGGTGTAAAAGAAAGAACAAAAAAGTATTTAATTCCAAGAGGAATAAGACTTGAATAATGCTTGAAATACAGTATAAACGTTGGTGTTCACTAAACAAAGTGGATGGAAGTTTTCTGTCACTGCTATTAGAATCCAGAAAACACCCAAGATTAGATAAAACTCTGGTCTCATCAGCAATTCACTTAGTGGGAAATAGCAATTTCATAGGTGTTTTTTTGCCTAAAATCCAATAAAAAAGATTTTATCCAATTGTATTTTTATTTATTTCATTGAAATATATAATATCTTGAACCCTTTTCTCTGCCTACATTAAGTATGAACATTACTGGTTCTGGGGGTCTGGGGAGAATTCTCTAGAACATCAAGTTCCTGTAGATGGGGTCACCCACACTGAACTGTCACTTTGCAGAGAGGCATTGCAGGACATTTGTGTCAATCTACCATCTGATGTTCTGCGAGTTAGCCCTTTAAACTCACCTTACGGATGCAAACAAAAAGGAAATTTTCCTCTGGGAAAACGTGTTAATTATTTTCTCAGGAATATCCTGCACATGCAGAACAGCTGCCTTAAACATGTTCACATCAGAACCTGTCTCATCTAAAAAGCAGCTGGATGGGCTTTCATTTGGGCAAAATAATCTATTAGCCCGAGCCTAAGTCTCCTTAGATATCCAGACTACACAAAAAATTATCTTGACTTATCGCATAGTGATAAATTATTAAAATCAAAAATGTATTTCTGTTTTTTTCTTTTTACGTATTTTGTTAAAAGGGCAAATAAGGAATTCAAACCAAAAAAAAGTAATTTTCTGTTTTGTTTTATTCTTGGATCAGGCTTTAAAGGGTTAATTGAATCTCCATCCATTACTCATTTTTTACTAATTCCGATTAGAGCAATCCATCTGTAGATGGGGTGATGAAACTGTTTGCATCATCAACTTTAAGACTGTCCTTCAAGCTGAAAGTTCAGCTGAAGAATCCACTTCATTCATCTTTAAACATGTAGATTTTTTTTTTTTTTTATTGCTTTTTATGTGTCTACTTGTGTCCCCTCATTTTGGTGACCGATACAATAAGCTTGGAACATTTCCAAGCAAATGACGCCTGCAAAAGGATTACCCCCCTATAACAATGGAGACAAGAGTATCTTCAACAGCTACAGAAAACCAAACAATGGCATAGATTTATAGATAAACACAGTATGATTAATAAAAGCCCATATGGTTTTAGGTCAACAAAGGCAACATCAATGCCAATAATAGATGGAGTGGAAGAGATTACAAATCAATTTAATAAGATGAAATATGTAGCAGGAATATTTTCTGAATTACAGAAGACCCTTTCCATTCTAAACCAAGGAATATTAATAACAAAGCTGGAAAGGAATGGCATCAGGGTTATGAGTTGGATCAAAAGCTATTTAACAGAGAGAAGATAGTTTGTGAAGGTATTTTGGAATTTCTTTTGCGGTCCAAAGTTGTCCAATCTATATATATTCAATATATTTAGGGTCTTTAAGTGATTAAAATCTTATATAGATTATACTAAAATATTTATTTCTAGTCACAGTGAAATTTATACATACTATAAAAGCTGAACTACAGTAGGATCTGATCCAGTAGTTTCAGATCCTACTGGATCTGAAACTTTTTTCAAACTTTAATAAAAACAAGGGAAAACTTAAATATGTGAACACGTTTGGTGGTGTTACTATAGATACTGTCTCAGCGATTAAATACTTGGGAATTATTATAGCCAACAAATGTAAACAGATGTCACTCATCAGACATATATAAAATAAAGTTTCAAAAAGTATATCAATCCTTAATAGGGTTAAATACTTGTAAAGTATTCATAGTTCCTTGTATTTATTATAATTTTCCTTGGTGTTGCCATACATAAATGAGTAATATAGTAATTTAGGGCAATAACTATCAAAATGTGCAACATCCCCTCTTTATAATCCAGAAACATGTTTTGAGAGGGAAACACAAAGTTGGCTTTTTAGAGCATACTAATAATTTATTCATTAAGTCAAAGATGCAGGAATTTTACTGTATTTGATGTTTATACAGCATTTAACTTTTTTTTTTTTAGGCAAATAAAAATATTTATAATAATATCCAAAGACTTTTTGTACTCAGAGTTGGGGGTTGTCACCTAAGAGGCTGTGGTAACTCTAAGGTATATGCAGTAAGAACGAGGAAAAACTTTTGTGTGTCTGTGAGGTGTTTAGACTTTGGAATCACTTAGGGTTGCATCTTAAACAGTGTTCGAGTGTCTATGAGTTTAAATCAAAGTATGAAGAAATGGGGTGGAAACAATACATGGCTGTTGCTTCAGGGTAGATCACTGCTCTGGCGCCTACGCAGTAAGAGAATATTTAGTATACAATTATAGTTGCACAGTCCAAAAATATCCCTGTTAAGTTAATTGGCTTCTATAAATTCTCCTTAGATGTGAGTGTGTGCGTGAATGGTGGCTTGTCTTGTTTGTTTCTGTGTTGCCCTGCGACAGAATGGCAACCTGTCCAGGGTGAATCCCACCTCTCTGCCAATAACAGCTGGAGATACTGTAGGGACCAGCACCCCTCGTGAACCCAGCAAGGATAAACGTGTCAAAAAAATGATGGATGGACGGACAATTGAAATAATGATTATCTATAATCTCAAAGCAGTGGTACTGTATATGGCATTTATCAAGCGAGATTATACGTAGATAATCTGGTCACAGAAATAATGGTACATGTATTATTTTTTACACTTATCTTTTGGTATTCCCAGTTACAAAACTTTTTATAAGAAAAATGAATTATCCTTTCATAATATCTTTTTTCCAATGCAACTAATTACCTATTTTGTGTCCTGCACACATGTATGATTTTCTTATATAGGTTTGTATTGACTAGAAAAGGATGTCATTTGGTCTGTTGCATGAATACAAGCTTTTGTAATTCTGGGGTCGGGCTCAATAAGTTTTACTTCTCCCCACTCCATTTCTGGCATCAATACTTTTTATTTTTAATCATTTTTGTGTGTTGTTAGCTTCGGAATAAACCTGAATAGCTTAGTACTCTATTACCCACTGTTTAATGAGGTTATAGTGATGTGAGAGCTGTCAGCCTGCGCTAAAAATCAAGCACACTCCTTTTAAATCAATGCAGCAGCACTTGGAGTGTATGCTTTTAGATTTTTTTTCAAGTGCATTTTTATTAGGTGGTGATTTCATTTTTAAGAGGCATGGTTCCAAAGCCTCTTTTCGCTTTAGAAGAGTGCATTTTAAAACTTCTAATCTGCTTTAAAAGCAAAAAAAGGCCTATTGTAATGACCCTATGTTTCATCCACACACAATTCATAGAACTTTTGGGTCCTCTTACATGTATTTGCACCTAAGCATCTTAATATCTTTTGTTTTTATTTATTTATTGTATTTTGTTTGTAGGTAGGTATATATATATAATATTTATTTTTCAACACTACATGTTATGACAGCTCCCTCCAACTTGGTGTCAGGGAGCTTGTGCACATACATGCAACAGTGATCATGCCCCTCTTATCCTCTCACCTGCCTCCTGTCATCTCATATCAACTAAATGAAAAGAGGACTTGACCTTGCGCTTCATTGCCATGCTAAGTGTTTACAAATTGTTTCAGTCCCACTCGTGGGGGATGTTACAGAGGCAGCGAGTGGTCAGGATGGGCTGCCGCACAAATTCTGTTGCTCTCTGCATGACACGCCACCCTCATGGTGTTGCACATTGCCCTCCATTAATAAACAAATGAAGGGATCACCCCAGAGGTCAGCAGAGCTCAGCTGGTCCATTTGCCATAGCAATGCCTTGGCTCACAAGGATCCAAAATGGCCACCCGCTGCTTCTGCCTGTCAGACGGCTGCTAACCTTGTCTTTGGTGATGGGCAGAAGGGCAGGAGGAGGGATGACGGAGGGGGGGTTGGGTGGGGACATGCTCCCTCCTACTTTTTTTTCCCCCAAATGCTGATTAGTGTGAGTGACAAAGTGGTGCTGAGAGTCCACTCAGGCCTTCATAATAAATCTATCAGGGAGTAATAGAATTCCATCAATCCTTGCTGCTCAGTCTTATTCCTGCCCTCCCTCCTGCTCCCCACCCCTTGAGGGGTCACCATGTCTGTGTGGTGTTGGTGGGGATGTGAGGAGGGGGCACAATCCTCTGGGATTGTACAACTGTTATTATTCAATTACGCTCCCTTTTCTTCTCAGTTAAAAGACCATGATATCATTATCACTTAATGAATATATATAATTGGATCTTGGCTGACGCTTCCTTTTGCTCTGATGAATACCACTCACTATTCATTCGGGCCCTGCTCATCCTCCTTAACAGCAGGCTGTGGAGCTGCTGCTGATGATGATGATGATGATGATGGTGATCATCACAACACTGTCAACAGAGGACAATTTGAACACTTTTTTGCTTTAACATATTCTATAATTTTTAAAATTATAAATTAATAATAAATGATATGATAAATTAAAGGAGGTGTAAAAGCTGCAATTCAATCTTTTCTGATCTGGGCATTTAAAAGAACTGAAAACAAATTAGATAAAACTAAGAAATATTGGTGCTCCTGTCTGCTGTTTGAGTTTTGATCCATTTCCTTCTGGCTTTGATTCAATGTCAATTTAAGTGACAACATTAATAATTTATCCACCATAAAACACAAACATGCCTCAGTACCTTCCAAAAATTGTATTTTCCTTATTTGTTACTAAAAGAATTTCAAAAAATATAAAAGCTTAAATCCAGGACAAATCTAAAACAATTAATCACTAGAGAAACATAGGAAAACAATCTGGTGAAAATAACTGAGGGATCTGACACTAAATGCGGAAACCATGTTGCATTTATGCTGTGCAGCTTAATTACTGAAATAGATAAGTTAACAAATAGATGGGAGGAAGGTGAGACACTGAAGTTCCTGTAGATCAGGGAACACAGAAAACCATCATAAATTTAAAAAAAACTAGCAGAAGTAAACTCATTGCAGAGGTTCAAACCTGGGAATACAGAGGAACGTATATACTACAGACTGAGAACCCACAGGAAACGAAAAACAGGATATTTGGAGGAAGAATGCAACTCAGAGCAGACTCTGAATTCATATGAAATACTAAAATGCAGAAAGAAGTACAATGATTCCTGAAAAATTATTGATTTGATATTAAAAGAAATAGTGAAAAATTCTGAAAAAGAGCAAAACACATCACCAAGAACAAAGATTATTCAAATTTAATTCTGAATCATTATCTAGCTTAATAAAATCCAGCCTTACAAAAAAATTGTATGGCTATTTTTAGATACCAACGATACCTCAGCAGTAACATCTTTTAGGTCACCATGGTGGTACTGGTATTGACCCTGGTTTGCCTTCAGGTTCATGACAATCTATCATTGGCATATCTCTGAAGTTAATTTTCTATAGTAAAAATATTGCATTTCTAGATTAAGATTTAGCAGCAACAGTCACTTTAACTGTTATTAAAATAATCCTCAGTTGGTACCAAGGTGCAGCACTTGGAGTGTCTAGGAAACATGGCTCACTACATTTCTCCATCAACAACACTGGCTTTGCTTTAATAAACAAACACTTCATTCCTGAAACAATATCTGCTTTCCTAATGCAATCATTGCAATTTTCAGGTTGTTGTTTTTTTTCAAACACCTCTTGACAATTTGTAGAGAAATGACTTGCAGAAACTCATTGTGATCATGAAGTATCTGGATTTTATCTCTGCATATTAAGCAATTATGTATAACAACAAAGTTACCATACAGCAAGGAAAGGTAGAGGATGCAAGGACTCATGGCTTGCTTTTATTAAAATGTGACTTCTGGTTGGTGTGAGTGTAGATAATCCCAAAGGACATTAGAAGAAAAGCAGGGTTAGAGAAAAGGCTTAGATCACTGCAGTCATGACAGTAATGACCATCAATATTCTCACAATCTGTTGGGGGAAAAGGAAAGAATGGATAAAGATGGTGAGGAGTAACATTAAAAACATTGATTCAGCATTTGTCCACTTCATTTGAAGTGGGACAATGGGGCAACAGGGAATGAAGGGGCTGAGGCTTTTCAAGGAGCCAAAATCAGGGAGTGTTTAGCCACCTCCCATTCAGATGTTGCCCTCCTGTTGGAAACCAAAAGCAAATGTCCCTCCCCTCCGCATTGTCGAGGGTAAATGTGGCATGGCAGGGGCTGAGAATGTCTGTGTAAATCAGACAG
Source organism: Cyprinodon variegatus (assembly GCF_000732505.1). NCBI lineage: Eukaryota > Metazoa > Chordata > Actinopteri > Cyprinodontiformes > Cyprinodontidae > Cyprinodon > Cyprinodon variegatus. The sequence continues at coordinate 1,195,835 of NW_015150629.1, read as the reverse complement.
CAGAGAGCGTGTGAGGCGCTGGGAGCGTGTGCATGTGTGTGCTGTCGTACTCACACATAATGGAGGCCTGATCATTCATTGTCATTAATCCTGCTTAAAGTAGACAGTGTTGGAAGAGTGTCAGCACCCCAATCCAGCTGCTCTCCCCACTGAGACACGTTAGACACCCCCAATACATCCTCCCATCACCCCACCCGACACCCGCCTATCCCTGCTCATCCACAGCCCTCCGTCTGCAAATTCCCTACCTTGTTCCACCGAGTCTAAATTTCCCATCCCAAGGCCCCCTTTTTGCACCCCAAACCAAGAAGCCCAGTCTTTCTCAGTCACCCATCTTCACCATACATCACTCCAAATTAAATTTACATAGGGCCTTTCTCTGTCAGAGAAGGCAAAAGAGAGGCAGAGCGGGAATGAGATGGAGGGGCTGACATCATTCCCCGGCAGCGGAGCACATGACCGTCATCCATTAAACCCCCTTTATACATGCGTCTCAGGATTTAGCAAAAGTTCATGCATACCTAAGTGCAAGTTTGTGTTAAAAATTAAACGCTCTTTTAGAAGGACAAAGGAGTTTCTGAACTGTTGACTTTGAGAGGGGCTTCATTACCCCTAACCATGAATGTCTAGCATTGCTGTAGACAGCCCAAGTCTTCTCTTCACTTTCTTTCTCTTCTACCTTTAATTGCTGCTGCCTTTTCTCTGGTGCTAAAGTATGTTTGTACCAGTGTTGCAATAAGTGTTACCCTTTGCAGGGCTTTTATATTCAGCCTTTAGTGCCTGTAAAATAGTATAGCTAAGTTCCGCATGTTATAACAGCAAACCCAAATTTATCTCACAGGAATTGTTTGTGAAAGATGAATACAAGGAGAATTGTGGGGTTAAAGCATCATTCAGGACCATGTTTTACAAAAAAAACCTCTAAACATTTGCCATTTACCTCCTTATTTGTATTTATTTTTTCATTTATCTAACCTTTATTTAGCAAGAAAAGTCCTGCTGGGATTAATAAACCTATTTTTCCTGGTATTCTTGGGGCAGAGCAGAGTGTCTAGTTAAATTTACTTAATTACATTTACTTGAACGTTTTTTTTTTTTTTTTTTTTTTAAACATACTTTTATGAGTAGCGTTAAATTACAATGAAGTATTATAATTATGAGACTATGACTAGTCTTGAGAAAATGTTCAGGTTACTCCAGCTGGTTAACTAGCTAGCCAACAAAAGCTGTTTGGAGATCAGGAGAAAATACAGAAAACCATAGATATTTTTTGTGGAATTTCTTTATCCATATAACATATGCATCACCTTCTCTAAAGATTATTTCTGTAGGTTTGTGTTTGTTATTTTGTGATCATGTAATTTGTTTGTGTATATTTTTTTCTCTCATTTTATAATTTGAAAGAGCAGAAGTTACACAAAAATCTGAACATTAAATCAGATTTTACCAGCCAACAATTATGCCTTATTCAAGCAGCCATTTTTCCAGGTAAATTTTTACTCTTACTTGAGTTTTTTTCTCAGATGACTACTTTATACTTTTACTTGAGTATTAAGACATATAAGTAGTGCTATTCTTTTTAGTAATATTGGGCCTGAAGCAAAGAAATGTTAAATAATAAAAAATGAATACTACCCAATTAAAATACAATGTAAGAAAAACAATTAAGATTCAATTTAGGTAAGTTAGTTACGCTTTAAGGAGACCCTATAAAGTGCTTCGTAGAACTACCTTTCAGGGTATTTATGGATTAAACCCTCTTTACTTATGTCTAAATCAGCTTTCACATGTAGAGATTTTTGTCTGTTCAGCTTTGCTAGAGCTGAGTCAAATTGTGTCAAGGGCCTCTGAAAGCAGAAATTTCTTTGTTATGACTGAAATTATCAATTGGATTTAGTCCTGGCCCCCTTTGCCACATGGAAAAGCTGTGATCCATCAATCCATAAAATCAGACCAATCAAATAATGGGTTAACTTTTGCTTAAAAATCAGGGTGCCTTTCAATTTACGGTAAGCATGTTTTGTAGCCTTTTTTGCAAATAGTTTTATTATTGCTTTGTTATGCATAATGTTTATACAAATTTTAGAATCATTTCTTGAGGTCACCCTGCTCAGTCCTGCAACTCTCTTTTCGATTCAATTCAATTCAGTTTATTTATATAGCGCCAATTCATGTCATCTCAAGGCACTTTACAGTTCACCAGTTGATTGCATCGACTCATTGAGTCGAATGCAATCCCTCACACGTGCTTGTAGTGACAGTGGAGAGGAAAAACTCCCTTTTAACAGGAAGAAACCTCCAGCAGAACCAGGCTCAGTGTGAGTGGCTATCTGCTGAGGCCGCCTGGGGTTCAAGGAGACAGAAGCAGAAATACAAAAAGCAGCTGTAAAAGGCAGCCCCGTCCAGGAAACACACAGCCAGGGAGACGAGCTCCGAGCCAGCTCCCATGTCAGAGGATGAAGAGAGCACATACAGCCAGTCACAGTCAGAGAAACAGGACTACACTGGAAAAACAGGCTGATCTCCAACATCTATAAAGTAGCATAATTTTTTATTATGCTATTTTTTAAAATTGATAGCTGTGGCTGTTTGATGAGGTTAGAGAAATCATAGGCTGGGATCAGGAGTTTTTTTGCTGCAAGGCAATAATAATAACAATAAAATGAATAAAAATAATATAACTTTATTGATCTCACACTGGAAAAATTTACCTCTGCATTTAACTCATCCCCTTCGGGAGCAGTAGGCTGGCACTTTGTGGTGCCCGGGGAGCAGTGTGGGGTTAAGGGTCTTGCTCAGGGACCCAGAGTGCCGGCTGTGGGGATCAAACCGGATACTTGCAACCTTCTCAGAGCACAAGTGCCCTGCTCTAACCACTGGGCCAACACTCCCCCCAATAACAACATGCAATAGTGCTACCAACAGCTCAACAAAACATTTTCCCCCTTATTTTAAACTCAAAATGCTTTAAATTTCTTTTCTGCTTCCAGGATGACAAATTTCAAGAGCTATGTATCCAAAAAAGACTACATTGCAGTAAATCTTACAGATGCCTATCATTATTCTTTTGATGAGCACTTAGTTCTACTGTACTGTAACTTTATCCTTGACTTTGTGTGATGGGACACCATGTTCTCCATCTTACCAAGCCCTATTTTGTCAGATTGTGTTGTGCTTTGTCACACTGAATTACACTACAGCATGTCGTGTCGAGTCCCATCCACGGAGCAGATCTGTGATGCATTAGGACAGAGTGTTACCTCCCCATGCCGTTGGGGATATATTTGCAGCGGAGCGCCTGAAAGCAGCTGGAGTGAACCGGCTCGGTAAAGGCACCTGAGTGCTAGGCGCTTACACTTTAATTGCTTCATTATCGTCTATGCTAATCCTTCTATAATTTCGACACTCTCATTTTCCACACTAATTTGTCCCGGTCCCTCTCCAGCTTTCTCCTTGCACAGTCTGCAGCGCTATGGCACCTATTTGCTTTCCAAGGCAATGATAACAATTAATGCAGCAGTTGGCGGCGCTTGCTTCCTATAAACCTGTTGTAGCCAACCAAACAAGAGGCTGCTGATAAACAGACTCTGGAGCCCAGGCGCAGGGCTTCACAGCACCATTTGTCTCTCTAATTATACTTTAATTACAACTGTGTATGCTAATACACCAAACATTTGCATAGAATGTTCACACAACTTTCTGCCTCCTCTTCTGAAGTGCTGTAGAAGGAGGAGAGAACAACAGCAGCTGAGGTCGTTAGAAAAGGCCCACACTGTGTTAAATTACATATGGGAGTTGTAGTTGTTTGGAATTCTAAACAATGCCACAATGATACCCAACAAACTGTTTCTATTTTATTCTGGTGTAAAATCTAAATCTGAATGATCACAAAAGTGGGTAGCAATTCATTTATTTACTGTAATAGATTCTAAGACATTTTCAAGTGTTTTTTTTTTCTAAAATAGTAGCTCTAGGGGTGCAGCTGTGGTACAGGGGTTGAGTGTGTGATCCATGCATGGAGGCTTTGGTCCTTCGCTAGGCCATCACAGGTTTGAGTCCCGGTCTGGTGACCTCTGTCTGGTGTTTTAGTCAAGACCACACCAATCAAGGCCAAGGAGAACCTATATAGTGTTGGCCTCTAAAGATCTTGGACTTGTCTTGGTACCCCTTGGTCTTTGTTGGTGTGGTCTTGACTACAACATTACCTTTGCCACTTGTCTTCCCCCTCTCTCTTGTCCCAGTTCCTGTCTGCCTGGTCTATAAAAAATAAAGACCATTGGTGCCAAAACAAAATAAAAACATTGCTCTATATTTAATGTTCTCTCCTGCAGGTTGATATTTTGATCTATATATATGGACTGTACTAAATGAACACAGGTGTAAATACTTATTGGGTTTGTTGGGGGGTGCGGTGAAGAATGATCTGTGAAAACGTTTCTTTGTGCATTTGGTCTATCTCTGAAGGAGCTCTCCATCTCTACAACAGCTTTATGCATGTGGTGGAAGACATTGTCCAACAGTGATGTTATCCTTTGCTGGAGTCCCCCTGTCTCCCACCATATGGGATGTCTTGAGGGGCTATCCTGTCCAACGCATATCAATGTATTTGACATGTTCCAGAGGATCGCTGAATGTGTTTCCAACGTACAGCTACTGTATAAAGTTTTGGGCCAGATCCAAAGCAGTCTCCAAGTGACCTGTTTGCAAATAATCTGTCTGTGCAAAAAAGCACCCCCAACAAAGAGAGCAACCCACAAGAGCACTTTAATTAGGACTTGCATTCTTGATTTTTGTGATTTCTTTAGTTACCATGGCTAAATATATCAAACCAAGTTTATTTAGATAACACTTAAAGAAAAAAACTCGATTGTCCAAAGCACTTTGGAGAGGCAAAACAAAATGTAGAGATAAAAACACATTATAATCCTAAAAACAATAATATAACATAATTAAATCAGTTCAATCAAGATAGTGACATTGCACTGAAGCCAATGAGCAAGATGTATTGATCAATGAGATTTACAAATGTTTCCAGAGAGAGCTTGTCCATCAAAAAGAAAACAATACAAAAGTGATTTATTTATTACAATATATGCAGTTTAACAACACATCTAGTCTAGTATAATGTGAAGTCTAAAATCTTCAGTATGCAAACCCCAAACATTATTGGTGTTTGGAGGTGACAAATAAAACACTGCTGAGTTTTGATGGTTTATATATCCACCCTGTTAGTTAATAATCAAACATATCCATTTAAAACTGCTTTTTTAATTCTTTACCAAACAGTAAAAACATAATTTTATCAGAAGAACAGTTAAAAAAAAAACACTGTAAAACTATTAAATAAGTTTAACAGTTTTCTTCATTGAATTTGTTGACAAAGTAAGCCCATATTGTTAACTTTTTCTTTAATTCTGCTTTTTTTCCATTTCCATTTCAGTTAAGACAGTAATTTCAGTAAAATCATCTAAAGGACTTGAGCTATTGCATGTGATTAGGCCCTCTAAATGCCACCAAATGCTAAAGAACCCCATTTACAGATAAGTACCCCAGACAGCCTTGGTGGGTAATTCCTTACTGAGCCTCTTTGGCTAAAAAAAAAAAAAAAGAAAGAAAGAAAAGACATGTATTGGTCATATATAGATAGACCTCAGAGGGTTCAGGGTACAAGCAGAGGTGAAGATGATAACAGTGGAGATCAGTGTTAAACAAGGTCTTACTATCTAAATGTGTAGCTGTTCAGGACCAAAGCATGGATGGACACCAGGAAGCCACATGGTGAGTTGATTAAATATTTTTTTAAAGATAGCAAATTTAACAGAACTTAGGCACGATTTCAGGAATGATCCACTGAAGACTGACATCAGAAGGACAGCTTAAATAGGAAATCACCACATCATCCCTAATATCTGCTTACCTCAGTTGAATAAATTTGTAAGCAAACACACAATGGTGTTCCCATCTGACAGTGAGAAAGAAAGATTAATTCTCTCCATGATCTGAGCTTTAGCAGTACACACATCACAAGAGTGAAAATTTGGCTTCATAAAATACCCGGTTTATAGTACTTTAAAAGAACTTCATACAGTTAAGCAAAATGCTACATAACAAGTCTCTTGTCCTGTCATAAAAATTGAGATACTAATGCAGGGAGAACAAGGAAACTTGGAGTGAAAACAGGACAGATTATGTTTCCTCCTCAAATCATTTATCTGACAGAAGGCAGTGAAAGAAAAACTGTAATGGCGGAAAAAAAGAGGAAAAATCTTGACTTCACCGCCAATCTTTCATCCTCTGAACTCATTTATCTAGGATGCACCTCTCAATTTGGCTCCTCTGACGACTGGTCAACAAAACCTTCTCTATTGAGAACAAATAGCCTGCCAGGGAGGGGCAACAACTCACCTCTTGTTATTGAACACAAATAGATAGGGGGTTTTAGCGTGTTAAAACAGGTTAAAAATGCTTTTTGCAAAGCCAACACCTTCTACCAAAATGTTTTTACCAACCAGAACAGTATTACATTTAATCCAATTATCATCTTGACGTTTGAACAGATAATTGAGGGATGGTTTAAACAAAGGTGGTCATAAAAATTACATTTCTTTTCTTTCAAGTTTCTTGCAAAAATTGTATGATTTTATATGTTTTTGAATCACATGTTTACATTCGAAAATAAACAAAAATGTCACAATAATGAGAGAATTATTTATTGTTGTCTTAAAAGTATTGCCTTTCAACTGCATAACTTGAGTCAGATGTTTTGTATATCCTTACACTAGCTGCAAAGTTTACTTGATTTCAGGTTATGATTAAGTTGTTTTGTAGGCCACCATGTCACTACCATGCAATAGAGAGGTACTTATGTGTCTTGGTTGTTGTGGGAGTGTTATTTTCCACATTTTCTAAATATATTAAGATGATAGGTTGGATTTTGTTTTACACATTTTGTGCTGCCTAAATCTCTGCACATCTACTTAATTTACCTCAAGTACTTGTTTCCCATTTTGTGTCTGTTATTTTGTATGCTACCAAGGTTCTCTACTAGATAATGGAGGCCTTTGCATCATAGCTGTGTTTACACTATGTCTACAATATTTATTTATCAATAATTTATTTTTAAAAGAACATTTTAAACTCCAGTAAATCAAAAGAGTTTTTGAATGTGTCCAATATCTTCTTTAATTGTGCCTTAAGCTTCTCAGAGGCAACAGAGTGATGTAGTTAAGGTTGAAACTGCTGAGGTACACTCTATTCAGAGTTCTGATCTTGCTTGGATTTAAGAAAAAAACATCTTTAAATACCTCTAAATGTTTGCATTTGTTTCTCTTTGTACCTAATGGAGCTTGTTTTGAACTAATTTTATTATTAAGAAGAGAAAGTTTCAAATGTATTTAAAAGACCAATGAAAATATGGCAATGGTGCCCATTTTCAAAGATATACATTTCTTGCCAAAGCTACACATAAAATGAAGTAATCTAAAATCATCAAACATTTTGTTGATGATGGCATAAAACAACCAATCTTATCTTACTTTAATTTGAAATCTGTTATTAGACTGAACAGAATCAGTTTAAATCTCTAAACTGTATCCTAATGTTTGTAACAATGCAAAACATGGATCATATGACATGAGATATATGCAATATCGCAAATAATCCAAAGGCACATAGTGTCAAAATGTATTTGCATAAACCATAAAAATTCATGACTGAAGTGAAAAAACACATTGTACTTTTGGCAAATCCCTTTTTTTTTGGCTGATGAAAGCCCATGATAAACATGCAACAAAGACAGTACTAATGCTGTGGTTAATTGCCAATAAAGCAACTTTTGTGTTAAGAAGTGAAAAACAAAGTGGCCACATGGTGACATTTGTGACTCTATCGATGTCAGCCTAATTTTACTGTGAAACCAGATGCCCTGTGTCATCCTCATGTGAGAGTTGAGTAAGAAGCTTAGAATACTCTTGGGAGATGATACCCTACACACGCAAAGACACACAAACACAAAATTCAATCTACTATGGAAGACATATAAAAATAATCAAAATGATACAGTAAAAACCTAAATTTCCATAGAAGGTGCATGAGAAGACATGACGCACATAAAGGCATGGTGATGGAGCTTCCTCATCAGATTACAAGAACACTGACATAAACCAGGCAGACACAAGCACAGAGGAAACTTTGTGACTCTGAGGGATCATCACAGATGCCTGTGAATGGACCATGTCGGTGTTTTTGGAGTGAAGACGTATGAGCCCCCAGGGAGACAGAAAAAGATATCGACATTACATAAGGAGGCAGGCGGCTCCTTTGGCCATTCCTCTGGTTGTGTGACCAAATAATTTCTGTTTTGAATGGCACAGGGCCCATCTGGTGCCAACTTTAAAAAACAAGGTAAAAGGGTTTTTGCAAAGGCATCAGTATCATTATATTTTCTTCATGACTTTGCAACCAGAAACTTTTAGGGATTTTTTTGTGCCAGAGAAATAAAAGTTTTACAATATTGTGCAGAATATGGAAAAATGCATAAATGGCTTTTAGCTTTTAGCAAATAAAAATCTAAAAACTTTGGTGCGCATTAGTATTCCACCCCAGAGTCAATACCTTACAGCCATTACAGTTCAAGTATTTTAGTGTTATATACTACAAGGTTTGCACATCTAGAAAAATACATTTTCATCCATGCTTTCAAAATATAGCTCAGGCACTGTCAGGGTGAATGGAGCACATCTGTGAATATCTACCACCACCATATTTCTTGATAGTTTGATTGGTCTACACTACATAAAATGTCTTAGACAAACTTTGTCATTTTGAATGTACAGAGCGTATACAAAACGAAATTACTTTGCATAAAGCTTACAATAGTTGTAAGTGATATTGCCATTGGAATAGATAAACATTACCAATATAAAGTGCAGCAGTGATCAGAATGTTACAATGTAGGAGGAAAAGAAACCAGATTAAATAATGGTGCAAAGAGGCATTGTTATGAGAAAGTTCAGTGCAGTGCAAAACAAATATGGTGTAAAAGACAGTGGAAACATTGAGTTGTGTCCTATTTAAAAGGATTATAAAACTTCAACAACATTGATAGTGCAAAATAATGTGATACAGAGTCTAGTTTAGAGTTCAACAGTTCAACAGTCTGAAGGCAAGGGGAAAAGGATTTCAGTTTGTTCATGTTAATGATACATTTTACTCATGCTCCAGGGATACCTGTGGAGTACCACAGGGATCAGTGCTAGGACCAGTTCTCTTTACTATATATATGCTCCCATTTTGTAGAAAAATTAGACAGCATGGGACAACTAGATATGAAATAAATTCACCTGGACAGCACCAGACATCAACTCCTTTGGATTCTCAGTACCACTCCTGATGCACACCTACCATAGAAACCAGTAAGAAAGTCACTTGTCTAAATAAACAAAATACATACATTCAAAATACATTCAGAAGTCCTGGAGTTTTTAGTTTCCTTAAGGTTGGAGAAGCATTCCTGCCTTAAGTGGAGGAATTCAAGTATCTTGCTCTCCTCTTCATGATTGGGGGGAGGATGGATAGTAAGATTGATAGATGGATAGGTGTAACTTCCTCTACAATGCAGATGTTGCACCAGTCTGTTGTGGTGAATTGGGAGATGAGCCAAAAAGCAAAGCCCTTAATATATCGGTCGGTCTATGTTCCTACCTCTGCCAGTGGTCATGTAATTTTGATCATGATGAAAAGAATAAGATCTCAGATTGGAGCAGCTGAAATTAGCTTTCTCAACGGGGTAGCTGGGCACTGCCTTAGAGGCTTTGAGTGGAGCCGCTTTTCCACCACACAAGAATAGTCAGCTGAAGGGGCTTGGGTTAAACTGACGCAAGATTATTTTACTTCCACACGTTTACTGTTATGGACTGTCGCCAAATGTAGAAAGACTTGTTATGGCTTCCTTTTAACAATTTACCTATCCTATATGGTCTGTGGGCTGCACAGTGTGCAGTGGGTAGCGCTGTTGCATTGCAGCAAGAAGGCTCTGGGTTTGATTTCCGGTCTGGGTTATTTCTGCATTAGTTTGCATGTTCTCGTGGGTTTTATCTGGATACTCCAGCTTCCTCCCACAGTCCAAAAACACTGACTGTTAGTTTAATTGGCATCTCTAAATTGTCCTTAGATACGGGTGTGAGTGTGCATGGTTGTATGTCTCTGCGTGTCTTCATGTTGCCCTTTGACAAATTTGCAACCTGTCCAAGATGTACCCTGCCTCTCACCTATAGGCTGCTGGAGATAGGCACAAGCCCCACCGTGATCCTGATGAGTGAGCAGGAGGAGATGTATGGATCGATGGTCTGTTGGCTGTTAGTCTCATTGATGGTGTCTGCAAAAATATACTGGTCTATTTTCATAGCATTAATGGCCCTCATTTGTTTAATCTAAGTTTACCTTTTGCTTGCTTAATGACATTTACCTTACTGCTTGGCAAATGATAAACAAATCAGAATCTAGTACACGTTATTTAAAAAACACCTCTGACCAGTAAACACAAAGGGCCACATCTCATAAGAGATGTTACTGGATTTGTATTTGGAGTGTAGCAGTGGCATGGAGAGAATCAGATGACTTTGGTTTCAGGGTAATATAATTTGAGATAATGAGACGCATCTTTGAAACAGATCAAATGTTTACAAAGGAATTAATTTGATAAATTAGGGGGAATCCTGCGGTAGTAGGAAAAGGTCATGGAATATGAGCACACTGAACTCATTGTAGACATATCTGTGGTAAGATTTGTGACGTCTCTATTTATAAGCCATTAAATTTAATGGACATAAAACAGAGTGCCAGGCTCACTTTTGGCTGCATCTTTAAACTTCTTGGTGTGACAATTTCAGAGATTTTGCTTTCCGTATTATGTGAACACCAGTTGGTGTTATACTGTATGCAAAGATCCATGTGAGGGTTTTTGTATGAGTAAGTGTGTCTCTCTACCACTATCTTGCAGGTTAAGATTGGCAGGTGTAGCTCCTCAGGAGCAGCACTTAGAAAACTAAATAAGAGGAGCAAAAACAAAGAGGCAGATGCCAGTTTTTCCTGTTATGCTCGTGGTATGAAACTGATTTTAACACATGCTTGACTTTCCTTGTTCCTGTGCTCTGCTTCCTTGCTCCTTCTGAAGAAATATTCTTGGTTTCCTTCTGTGAATTTTTTTATTGCTCATCTGCACACACTCCTGATTTCAGTCATTTTGATCCCTCCCTCTGAAATAAACACCTGAAATAATAACAAAAATCTGTACTAAACAAAGAAAATGTTCCAACAGTAAATGTTTTGAAATTCCAAAATTGTCTTGAGGGTTTACCTTTGATTCCAGTAATGTTTCATTCAACGGGTCTAAAACACTCTTTACGGGCTTTATAATCATTGTCTCTGAATTTGGATGGTTTACAATTATAAATATATGTCATTTGCATAAATCAAAGTGTCATGATTTTATCAAGAGCTGGGACCCACATGCAGAGAAACCAGTTCAGAGAGACCAGGGAAAAGGTTTAACAGGTTTATTGAAGAGATAATGCTGAATCAAGTGTTGCTCAGAACACTGCTCAACCGGAACTGAAAAGTGAGGGGGAAGACACAGCGGGTAGTTCAGGCTCAGTCGGAAATTTGATTGTTGAACTTGAAGAGGAGAATTGGATTGCTGATTCACGTTTCCAGGAAAGTGGTTAACTCTTTGACTCCAGTCTGTGTGTGGTAGATAGATAGATAGATAGATAGATAGATAGATAGATAGATAGATAGATAGATAGATAGATAGATAGATAGATAGATAGATGTACTTTATTTATCCCAAGCTGGGAAATTGCAGTGTAGCAGCAGCTTTACACATAGTGACAGTCACAACACAATAAGATAAGAAGTGTTTGTCTGATTCGGTGGAGGGCGGACAGGGTTTACCCAGAATGCGGTTGGTCGTAGGTGAACGGTGAAGCTGAATGCCACTCAGATTTCCTGCTGTACTTGAATGGGTCGTAGTGGAGATGAATCCCCTGCTCAGTGTGAAGCTCAAATGATCTCTTGGGTAAAAGTAGATTCAAACCTCCAGTTTAAATCCTCAGCTCAGTTTGATTCTCAGAAGATCCTTCCAGGGAGAGAAGGTCCGAAACATCCAGCTGCAGGATGACTTCCTGCCAAGAGGCAAAGACAAAAAACAAGATTAAGACTCAGGTTGACAAGAACTCAGTTTGACTCAGCAAAACTCAGCTTGGCTAGAGTACCCAAAACTGGCAAACACTCTGGCGTTGAGGTAGTGGCAGTCAGCAGCTTAAGAGCGCTCTGTTAACGAGGTAACCCTCTGCAGGTGTGTGAGGAGGCAGATCAGAACCAGGCGCCTCCTGGTGGAGGAAGGGAGACAAACACACAGACAGGAATCCTGACACAAAGGTCTTGTAATCTCAGCCAATTTTGTTTTTTTTATTAGTATTGTATCTTTCTTTTAGTCTTAAAAGCTGGGGAATTTCATTGTATGTCTAATTTGGTTTCAAATTGTTTCTTTTTTGCAGATGATCATGTTTTAAGGATTTTCATGAAGTTGCATTACTAAAGCTTATTTTAAAAGTAAGTGTTTTGTTTTTTTATTTTATTGTTTCTCTAAAAATGTTCTGTTTATTCATAGATATCTATTTGTATTTACTTTTTTAAAGCCAAGGAGACAGAGACAGAAGCAGATATACAAAAGGCAACTGTAAAAGGCGGCCCCTTCAAGGAAACACACAGCCAGGCAGACAAGCTCCGAGCCAGCTCCCATGTCAGAGCAGGAATAGAGCACATCCACCTAGTCACAGTCAGAGAAACAGGACTACAGGCTGATCTCGAACATCTATAAACAAAGATGTTGATGGCAGCAGCACAGCCGATATTTCTCTCCAAATTCTGCAGAGAAGGAGAATGGAGATAGAATGAAGCAGAATGATGAAATAGGGGTCCCTCTGTCCTCCAGAAGTCTAAGCCTATAGCAGCATAACTATAGAGATAGCTCAGGATAACCTGAGCCACTCTAACTATAACCTTAATCAAAAAGGAAAGTTTTAAGCCTACCCTTAAAAGTAGACAGGGTGTCTGCCTCATGGACTAAAACTGGTAGTTGGTTCCACAGGGGAGGAGGAAGATAACTAAATGATCAGCCTCACATTCAAATTTAAAAAAATTCTAAGAACCACTAGTAAACCTGCAGATTGAGAGTGAAGTGCTCTGCTAGGAACATAAGGAACAATAATATATAAGGAACAATAAGATATAAGATTTCCTGCTTCAGCACAGCTGATTTGCATTGATAGCTGATTAACAAGCCTTTGCTGCACCACAGTCATCGAAATCAGCTGCACTAAAGCTGAGAAACATTGGAAACCTGTAGGATAGTGGCCCTCGAGGACCGACTGGGCATGCCTGCCCTATGTAGTACTGTGCAGTGATACAAATAAGATAAAAATCAGGCAGATTCTTTCAAATTAATTGCTGCATTATCTGACAACGATCTGCTGAAGAGAAACCTTATTTTGAAGGAGGAGAACTCTGCTAAAGCAAGTTTGAGGAAATACTGTTATTTTTTTACAATTAATGCCATATTTCAGCACAAGTTCCAAAGTATGAAGATGAGAATGCATGGGACTATGCACAATTTGTACAAAGCCAATCAAGTTTAATACAGTATTAAAGACATTTTTTAAGCTTTCATCTACCATAGCGGTATACATGTTAAAATCTCTCATTATAATGACTGTGTTAGTATTTATCACTGAATCAGATAGGATCATAGAAAACTCATCAAAAAATTGAGCGTGATTACCTAGTGGACGATGCAAAGATACAAATAAAATAGTTTTTTTGCTTTAAAAATTGTATGGGGGAAAATAAGGGTTAAATACTCAAAAGATCTCAAGATATTAACTGACTTTGGACTAATCAACAGGTCAGGCTGAAAGATTGTTACTACTCACCCAGAGTTTCTGGGAACCTAAACATTTAAGTAGATGGAGGGTTGCAAACATGTTTCTTTAAGACATCATAAATCAATTTGATTGTAACATCAAAATTATAAAGTCTGTTAAGTTCCATATGTAATAATAAGTTGTTTTTTTACTTAAAAAAATAACAATACACTTATTTTTTGTAAAATCTTGAGTAGAACACATTTTTTTATTCTGATCAAAATGTAATTTTTCTCTTTATTATCTATTGTTGATTGTTATCCCTTGCATAGAAACCTCTCTTAGCTCCCCTCTCATTGTATTCACTTGACATTCCTGGTGGGGAAAATCCAGAATTCCTAATGAAGAGCAAAACATGACATATCCAATGAGAAATTTTCGATGGCTTGCAGCTAGTTTCCCAGTATTTCCACTGCTTGGATCTGTACAGACCACTCTGATGCTAAAAAAGCATGAAAAAGAGATGACACATGCTACAAAACTTGAAATGTACGCTACTTCCTCAATATTATCCTTTGACTGGCTTGCTTTGTTTCAAATGTGTTTCCAAACCATGTACACAGATGAATGACCCAGAAAAGGAATTCCTGCCACAACTCAATGAAATAGCTTGTGCAGGGCAAATTTAATGTGTGGTTTTGCACAGACAATGCAAGGGTTTGAGCAGATCTGCCATGCCCTGGAGCTGGGTGATGAAGAAGAGCAACATGGAAGAGAATGGGGTCTTTGTGAGGTTCCACAAGTTTGGTGACTTGTTGTAGGAAGTAGCAAAACCTGACCCAGGAGAAACACTCTATGTAAATACATATAGTATGTGATCTTTTATGATATGTAATAAACTGACTAATATTTTAGTTTCTAGATATGCAAAGCTGGTTAAAACATAACCTTTTTTCCACTTCAAAGTTGCAATATATCTATTCTATTATATCTATAGCTTTGCCACATAAGATTTAAAGTAAATCCATGAAACTGTGTAGTTATACTAAAAATATTCATTGATTCTACATTTGGAACTTATACCTGTTTTTTCATGATTTCTAATTATACATGTTTAATGTAGGCATCAGTCTTATATAGGTAGAGAGAGAGCAGAATTTTTCTATCAAGGCATTGAGATTTTCTGTTTTTTAAAAAGTGACCACAAATATCTTTCCTCAGTCCCATTCATAGCAAAGGCATTCTTTAAAGTACGAAAGACACAGAAATGGAAAAAACAACATTTCATTGTCATTTGAAATTTAATATTAGTTAATTGTTCATATGTTGTGCTCAAATGTTTTGGTTTCCTATATTTAAATTTTGTTACCTTTAATAAACACCATGCCAATTTAGGAGATCGCTGCTTAATGCTGATGTTGGCGCAGTATAACCAGCCCTTTTCCTGATTGCATTTTGGGACATTAAGCTCTTTTGTAAACATATGATAACATTCAAAGCAGGCGTTAGGATTTTCCAAATGACATTAGGCACCAACTAACATGAGTCATCTGACAGGAATACTTCTAATTACTAGAATAGATTGTTTTTGTGCAGAATTCTAACATGATAATTGAATTTGCTGTTCTGGGCTACTTTTTCATGTCCAGTCACATGGCCTAATTAGTCAGTTAAGTTGCCTTTAGTTCTTGAGTTAGGGCATTACTGACCGAGGAGAAGTCAGCCAAATAACTATTTACTGCATCACTTTGATTGTAACATGTTTAAATGGTACAATTGACGCTATTCTCGGCAAGCTGCTTCTTTGAGCCAAAAAACTATTGGCTGAAAGAAATTCATAAACCAAGGTCCACTTGCATAAAGCTTTTTGGTACAAAGAAATATTTGTTTTTGCAAAACTTAGCATTTTTCAAAGAACTCTTCTCTAAAGTTATGATCAGATCCTGGTAAAGAGTAAACAAATTAGTTTTTTCACTTATCTAGAGTAGCTACTCCTTAATCAGTATACAAAATGTGTTCTGAAGTGTAAATTGCCAGCAATATACACAATTAGGAAACTTTAATCTTGACACTCAAATTATCCCATTGTGGTTTATCTTTTCTTAGGGCAACACTCAGCCCCTTACTTTCAACACAAGTTTTTTTTTTTTTCAGAATAAGGCCTCCAAATTGGAGCTTGTAATTCTAATCATGGCTTTTTTTAAACAAATACAAATGTTTCCAGTGACTTATTGAGATATCTACTAATTGAGGAAGAGCACTACGTAATCTACAAAAGCTAAAATATAGATCTAACACTAAAAAAACGGGGAAAAAAGTCAAACAGTAAATGAAAAGTATATTTGTATTAGACAAATGTCCTTATCAGTACAAACACCTAATCAGCATTCATAATATAAAAAAAATGTATTCATTTCCCACTTAATATGCAAACGTCTATCAGATTTTTGAAAGACTGGTTTTAAAAGCAGCCCTCAGATCTGACAGGCTAAACCTTTCAGATGAAATTCTCATTCAGTTTTCAATTCTATTTATTTATTTAGTGTCAATTCAAAACAAAAAATGTAATCTTAAGACACTTTTCAGGGACAGTTAAACCGAATCATACAGAAAGATTGGTTTAAAGATTTCTACCCAAAGAGGGCTGGTTGATTGCTATCTATAATATTTTGTAAACGATATCTGTAAGGTCAGTGATCTCACTTTTAAGGTTACAATTCCAAATAAATTATTCTCCACTGGCAGTCATGGTAACTGAAAGGAAAAAAATATATATATCAGTAGTATCTGAATACATGATTTTTTTTAAGAAAGGAAAATATTTTGATATTTTACAGCTCATTGTGTAGTTTGTGAGAAATCATAGTGCTGCAAATTGTTTTAAGTGTGTTAAGTATAATTTATGTTTTTCATTGCAAGGCATACTGTAGCATGACATTACTGATAAAAATCAAAGTTTTTGACCTACTTTTAAAACATTTACTTTCAACTATCATAGGTTACCTAAAAAAATAAATGTTCTTTAATATGATGAATAGACATAAGTAGCAAACTTAAGAGTAAAACATGGGTCTACACATTGGCCTCTTTGAAAAGGGCACAAGTTTTTGAGGTAGCATGGAAAAAGTCACAAGATTAGCACACTGTTAAGGCCAAATGTTAAAACCTTTCAGGAAATCTGAATTAGATCATCTCCTGCCTGCAGCTATAGTCACCTGTTACAGCATGATCTCTTCCCAAATGTTGATATGACCAAGTGACCTTCTAGTAGGTATTATCGCAAATCCACATCATTATGAATGCAGACATTTTGAATTTCCCCATTTATCTGCAGGTATTACTTTCCCCAAGTAATGAGTGGTTCAGTGCAGCAACAAATAATAGGAGACCATGCCACAGGTGATGGTGGAAATAATAATAATATTCAGGATAAAGCAATGACTAACTAAAACCAAGAGCAACTGATGTAAGGGAAAACACAGAAGAAAAACTCAAGCAAGGGAAAAGAAGGCCCCGCACCAGAAGGCCAGCAACAGACAGCAGGAGAGCGCCAACAAGTCCATTAGGGAGGCGTGAAAACAGCCAAACCAGCAAGCAGGTGAGAGAGACAGCAGACAACTGGGAAGACAGCTCTTTATATCTCCAATGTCAAATGACCCACACCTAGATAAAGGAGGAGGAAATAGGACAATCACACAAACCAAATACCCTGCATGTAAAGCTTAGGGCCATAATACCGGTGCTAAGTGGCCTGGTGCTACACCATGTTCTGTGACCCATCATACATTCTGTCCAAAGTGGGTTCTACATGTATTTTACAATAAACTTCTTAAGGTTTAGGGAAAGGGCGATCTTAGGTTAAGGTATGAATCCTGTGAGGTTAGGGTTAGATAGCAGACTGGTGAGGAGAATCATGCCCTTGGGTCTCAATATATGATGGTCACATTTTATTATGTAACAACAGAATGCAATGGTACACGGTACCTTCACTTCTTAATTTCACCTTGCAGCATACTTGGACTTGTGCCAACATCCCGACCCATCTCTGTCCTGTCAACTTCTCTGCAGCTTATAGCTTGTAGCTGATTTTTGATGAAAAGTTTGCCTTAAAAAAGCCATTTGTTTTGGCTTAATAATAACATTCGACATACATTTATGTGATTGTTGGTGTTTGTGACGGGTGAAGAAAAGCAGACAGGATATATATTCATGGCTGTGATGTTTACCTGTTACTTAAAGTAACAGAAGCAGAGCAGGGTTGGATGGTAACAGAAGAACTCTGAACAGTCCTTCACACGATGAAACGTAGGTCTGACAGTAGGCTGGCATAAACACATCCAATAAAGAACATGAAACTGGGAGAACCTCTGTGGCATTACAATTTTCAGAAAAAAGGTAAGATCAGATACAATGCTAGCCATCTGGAGGCACTGTGCACAAATACTGTGTGGTGCCACCCAGCTAGAAATGAAAGATAATATAGTATTTGTCTTTTTGTTTTTCATTTATTTCCAAAAAAGCTTTTCAGTATTATTATTTTGAATACAGCTGCACTTAATAAGAGAAGAAATTAAAATCTTGTAAAACATTTAACTGATTTTGCATCAAATACTTCCACACAAGATGATTTAGTTTTACCTATCGTGAAGAAAAATTACCAAAGGAAAACCATTTTAAGAGGCCTTAAAATGAAGAAACAAATAAAGTGCAATGAATAAAAAGATGATGAGGAGTGTAATACAGAACTAGTACATATTGTTAGAACGTATCTGCACAGGATAACCATTTGATATTGCTTCTCTCTTCAACCTTTTCCTTGTGAAGGCTGAACATGTTATCCTTTCTTATGGCTTTGTTGCTTTTGCTTTTAGCATTCATTAGATTTTTCATTTTTTTCCAATAAGTTTAGTGCTGCTTTAGTACTAGATAACTTCATGTAAAATCCTGCTTTGCTTTATTTTTATAATTTTTGTTTTCCTTTGTTCTGGTTTATCTAAAAGAACATTCAAACATTCCTTTTGTTTCTCTTAAGGAAAGGTGAACAGGAATCGGGGACAGAGAAAAAAAAAAGTAGCTGAAGCACAAAACAAAACAACGCTTAAACGCTTGACAGCCGTAATTGCAAGTTCCTGTGCCAAGCTGTTTTTTTATTCATCAACTCATGACTTTGTTAATGTATGACCTGTAGCATTACTTTTTAAATACTTTTTACAAACTGGACTCATGATGGGGAGTGTCACAGCAGAGACTGGAGAGGAGTTCCTCTTTTTGGTAGGCAAGTTTTTTAATAATTCTGTGTAAACAAATCTAATAATTTGTTTACACACATTATTCTAAATATTATCATGATTAGCTACTATGATTATGACAGAAATGTTTGTTTTTTTAATTTATGCACAATAAAATGTGTCAATAGATAGATCTGTGTAAAGATATTTTTGTTGCACATTTGTTTGGCATTAAGGGGAGTACTGGCACTTATTATTTTCTACTTAAAACTCTGAGCAATACCATGACCCTTCCAAATGTCTCTGCAGGACTACAGGGTTCCCTAAAAAGATCCTCATATTTCACAAAACTTTCTCAATGATCCTCAATACTCACCAACATAATCATGCTTTACAAATGTTTTTGTTCCTAAAAGTTTGATATATATCAAATAATTAATTATGGACTGAAATAATTATTGTTTACTGTGTGAAACCCAATTATAAACACTTTCTTTTATTCAATGAAAAGTTTACAAGAAAACATTAATGTAAAACAGCCTCAGTTGTGATTTTGTTTGTTTAAGGGATAGGTTGTCAACCTTTTGGTATAGAGAGGCATTACTTAAACTGAAGAATGTGATTTTAAGAAATGATGCATTCCATCTTTTTACTGGCAGTTTGATATTACCTACAGATATCCTGATTTAGCCAATGTTGATGTGTCTGGTTGATCAGCTCCTCAGAATGTCTCTTTCCTGAGGTGTGCCTCAGGAAAGTAATGGAAATGAGAGCTGTACAAAATAAATTTCATTTTGTATACACTCTGTGTACACAAAATGTCAATAAAGTTTGTCAAAACTAAGTCTATTGAGCTAATTCCAGACACTTATATCTAACCAAGAGAACGTATACAGAAGATAGGCCTAAGCAAACTTTTAAGATCAAGTTAAAATTATGGTTGTTTTTTAACTTAATCATATAGTAGGATATGTTTTTGTAATTTTAAGTAAAGCTGTGCACAATTCCAATTCCTCAAAACACCTATGACGTTTATACATCACAGCCTCATTTGAAGGTATTTATTTTTCAGATCAGTAATAAATCCATAGGTGAGATCTGCAAAGACAATCAAAGGATCTTTGCAGGAATAAAAATCAGGGAAAAATCATGATAGATAAAAAAAAATGTAAATGTTAGATCTTTAATAAATTTAGAGAATAATATAGAGGATGTTTAGTTTCCGGGTGATAACTATTCATATAACCTTGACTTTGTTATGTCATGAAGTTTAATGAGTTTAATTAATGACAAATACCATTCCTAACACCATTTGCTTTGATTTACTAATGTGATTAATCTTAATGTTTAATCCAAATAAATCCGGATGCTGAAACAGACATCTTTTGGTAATTGCTTGTTTTATCCTAATTGGGCTTAACATAGCATAATAATACAAACCTGCTAGGTGAGGTAATCAATCGGAAATGCTGTCATATGTTTCATGGATGCCCACAAAATCAAATGATTGTGCCCTCTCAGCTTAAAGTTTGCATCATGATCCAGAGGCTGCTATGAGTAAAATTTTAATCTTCTTTATGATCTTGCAACAGATGCTACTTGTGATGCCCACTGAAATGTCCCATGCCTATTCCCAAAGGATCTTGTCACTGATTGAAAATAAAGATGATAAAGGGGTATCAGTTCAACACTTTTAACTTTCACATGAAGTTTAATGTATTCAGAATTTTAAGGAGGCTGTTGAGGCATTTATCTGGTCACAGTGGCCCACAGCTGAGCATGCAGAGAGTTAATGACATGTTGACACCCATTCATATGCGGATGGATTATATTTTAACATTCAGCAACACTCTGAGCATTGTGGACCCTGTGAAACATATTCCAAACAGACCCCCAAACACTTGTCATCCCAGCCAGCTCTGAGTCACCCTGACATCTAAACAGATAAAAATCCCATCCCAGTTTCCTCTGACAACAGTATCCACTTGTGATCTGCCTGGTCAAACTGTCTCAGAGCATGAGCAGGGATGTGGCCTCAGTGTGTGGTGGCGGTTAAAGCCATCCTATTGTGCAGCAGCTCTGGACCAGCCCGGGTGTTCTCTCTCACATCAAAAGAGCTTCCTCTGGCACTGTGCAGGAGCATACTGCCTCTGGACGTACTCGTTATTACATGCGAGTGGGTACTTGTGATCTTTTTAATTATTCTGCACTTCATTTCTATCCCACCATTCAAAAAACGCAACATGGGAATTGATTGCCTCACAGATCCATCTTGATAATCTCCCCAGGCCCATAAATTATCCAACTTTGGAGCAAAGTAGAGGAGCTCTGCAGACTCAGGCAGTTCCCTTTCACAGCAGAGTAGAGCCACCCCTTTGCAGAGCCATTGGTAGCAAAGTGTGTGTGTGTGTGTGTGTGTGTAGGGGGGGGGGGGGGGGGGTCAATGCAAGACTGAATGGGGCTGCTCTTTTGCTCGCAAGGGAGAAAAAAAAAGTACACTTGTTATCTTGTGAACCCTCAAACATGTAAGATAGGAATCTTTTGAATGTCAGCGACAGCAATGGAATTAACAAGAGATCTTTTTATTGTCGCAGAAGGTCATTAGGCTGCCAATCGGGGTAATTATGGAAATGATCTCCCCAGCTCTTTGGAATGTTTTCCTGCTTCCATAAGGACTTGAAAGTGTCCAATCAGCCTCTCGTGGGAAAGTTCAGCCATAACTGCAAGTGTACCAGCAAAATCAAATTAAGCAAAGAGATTTCATTAGTATTTATAGCCCCGAGGCATTTGTAAAAGTATGGCTCAGTGGAGTGATGTGGAACTGTGAAGAGGAGAATTATTGCCTAATGACAAAGGCCATACCTAGAAGACATACACATGGATAATGAATAGGAGGCATTGATTGCATCTGCAATAGGGACTCTTGAGGGATTGTAAAATATTGATGCTTGTGTTGCTGACTTTGGACTCCAGGCTCTGGTTTCAGGGTGGTAACTTTCATTGAGTGTTAGCCAGGTTTAAACTTATTATTTACATTTACTATTGATATATGTGGCATTTAAAACTGTATATTAGATAAATAATCAGTTTCAGCTATAGTAATATACAAAGCTGAATATCTGCATTTAAGTATCAATTTCACAATTTAAGCCAGCTTAGATACATTGTTGTTTTTATTGGTTTGTTCTGATTAGGATTTTTTTTTTCTTTTTGGCTTTAATGTCAATACACAAATACTGGTTAAATCGATGAAAAACGGGCATTGAAATTAGGAATGCAGTTCTTATATGGGTCATAATAGATAGGCAAATTAGAAATCCATTAAAACATTTGAAGTATATCTAAATTAAACTCAAAGAAAATATTACTAAAAGCATTCCCAAATGGGTTATTAAATGAAATAAATTGAATTAATTCGACCAAGTTCACAGGTATACAGAAATGCATTACTTTATATTATAAATATTAATAGTTTCTTTACTATTTAGAACATTTGATCTTTTCAGTTTACCATAGTAAAACATGGTTAATACATGTGGAAGACGGTGCTTTGATTAGATTAGATCAAAAATAAAACACTCTGGGTGCACACCATGCTCACCGAGAATAATGGTGGTGGCAGCATCTGGTCTTTTTGCAGGACAAACAGGTCAGAGTTGACTGAAAGATGGATGAAGTGAAATACAAAAAATGTCAGGAATAAGACTTGTCAGAGTCCGCAAAAAACGTGGAACTTGGGAAGTTTCACCTTTCAACAGGACACATATCCTTATCAGTCGGACCCACCATTTTAATCTAATAGAATGTCATAAATCTAAATCTTTCAGTATTTAAAAATTTATATTTACAGCTGCTATCTAGTCTACTCTATAAAAAAAGCATGGCCAAATATTTCTGCCTCTGTGATTTTATGTTTAAATGTTGAAGACATAACCAAAAAATTACTTTTAGTCATACTTGCAGATGATTCTAAAAAGCATTGATAAAGCATGCAGGTGTGTTTGTAAAATAATAACAATAATAATAATAATAATTATTATTTTAATTGTCTTGTCACATTCTGGAAAAATTGAAGAATATTCTTATTAATCCAGACATGTTTTCTTAAATTAATGTTTTCTCTGCATAAAAGTGCAAATGTATGGATGAAAAATAGGAAAACATTTGTGTTAGACCTAATTGGCACAAGAAAATTGGTTTATTTTCCAGGAGATTGTGGGATGGCAGGGCATTTCTCCTCTTAGACTGTTCCCTATTTTTGAAGTTTGATTTTTAGAATGCTACACAAGGACATTTAATCTGGAGATTTAAAATCACAGTTAAAAACAAACTAAAAGATAAAAAGATTGTGTTTTTTTATGCCATTTGATGGGATGTTTGTTATATTTGTTCTGAAAATAATATGAAAAACCTGGAAAGGTTTGCCTATTGTGTAAAATAAATGCAGTGCACTGTCAGAGCTCTGTGAAATGAAGCCAGGGAGTGATGTGCAATAAATTGCACCACCTGATTTGAATCATTGAGCCTATTCAGTCTACTTAACCTCTGTGTAATTGACAATACAGAGGTGCTGTCCCTAATTTCAAGAGACAGCACAATGACTTTGATAAGATGTGCAAGTCCACACCGCAACAACAGACAAGGATACTTTTATGAAGCAAATCACAAATAGTGCGGTAAGAATTGCTTTTAATATCAAAAGCCTGTATGAAAATATGACTACAGTAGTCCGTTTACTTAGATATTTTTATTTTACACATGTCTCATTTTCTGCTTTCAGCATATTATTGAATAAAGAGAACCTTGAATCCAAACATGTTTCTCTGAAAAGCCCAAACATTTTGCCCCTTTCTCATCTTCTGCAGTAATTGGGTTCGACAAGAGGTAAAGTGTCTCAGAGTGGAACCTGACAGATTAGGTGAAGGAACATTATTATGGGTACAGGGCAGGCGAATGCATAAGGTAATTTACTGTGATGTTAGATATAAATGTATGCATCAATAGGCAGAGGATATTGAGTTCAAGGGTCGTGCTGAATGAAAGGTCCTTTTAAACCTGGCTCATATGCAAACATGAAAATCTGCAGGGTGCACATTTTTATAAGTAACCTTCTTGAGGAAGTGTCCTGTTGAGATGTTTCATTATTTGTGCAGAAGAAAATTATATATATCTTAATATAATTTAAGATTAGATGACTTTCAGTTTGTTTGTTTTTTTTGTTTTTTTTTGAAAACTGAGAACTTTTTCCAGCATATATTAATCATCAGGCCTATTTTTATTGTAAACAATAAGAGCAAACTATCTTGTTGATCGATCAGTCTTGGTCCTATTAAGAGCTATTAGGAAAAACAAACAAAATTTTGCAGAACAGTCTCGGTTGGCTTCTTAGGTAAAGGTTCATTGTCGTTTTTACGCTAACAACGCTTTGGAGTGAGCTAGACTGCGTGTTTTGCCTGTGCGTAAAGTAGTTGGGCCAATTCACACGTGTTTGTGGCCTTAAACTGCCTCATGCGTGCCCTCACACAGCAAGACAATATCCCGATGCCTCACTTTCAGTCTCCATCTGAATGACAAAGAGCTACAAACTGGGTGACATTGCAAGTGTTTAACAAATATACATTGGCATGGTAATCCCCAGCTGCATTTAGCTGGAGGTGTCAATTTCCCACCAACAGCAGCGGAAAACCCTCCAAGTTTGAGTTTTCTTCGTAGGGACCAGGATTATCAGCAGCGGTCAGGTGGCAAACCTTTTTTTAAGACAAATAAATTATAGAAAACTAATTATAAAACATGGATGTTGAAAAAATTAGGCCTAAATTATTTGAATAAGAATCAAACAAAAATATTTTTTTTCTTTCCTTTGAAGAGTGAAAAGTCAGACGGGTGTAAAATTGTGGAAAGGGAAATTAATCATATTCGAATTTAATTCATAAAATAAAATCGCAATTTTACTATCTAACGTATCCAAATCAATAAAAAGATTAAATAAATGAACACAAAAACAAGTCAGGAATTTTATTTTTTCTTCCTCTATCCACAATGGGGCCCTCCAACATGCAGAAAATCTGTCACGCGCAAAGTCCCGCGCGCGCATGAGCCAGGCGCGCGGCTCTGTGTCTGGCCCTCCATCGGTGCTCTGGTGTGATAGAGAAACGTGCCGTACATCCAGCAGGAGGAGCGCTTAAAGATGAGCTCCGTCATATTGTTTGACACATTCGCAGCTTGATGGAGTGGCCTCTGTGGAAGAAGCTAAAGATGGAGATTTTCCCAAAAATAAAACTGGGGAGAAAGGAAACAAACCTTGCCCTGCTTTCATCTCTCCTGCAGAGATCCCCCAAATCCACATTATCCGATGTGAAACATTCAATTTGTGGGATAGATATACATTCCATATTATTGCACCACTTTTTTTTTTTTTAAGTTCAAGCTTGAGGTTTTTGTTTGTTATTAAACCTGACAGGGTGACGATTTTGCGTCTGGTTTCAAATAATTAGTGTAATTACAGACACGCCAACAATGCAGGAATTCATCATATCGTAAAATAGCGACAAGATGCATTTAACTGAATTGAGACAGTACCGCCAGACAGGGTTGCACTTTGCGCATTAAGAAAAAAGACGCACAGAATCCTGCTACAAGTTAATGTAAGACAGTTTCGAAATCAATACAAAAAATGCAAAATGTTTTTAATAGTTGTGCAAAGATGCTTAGAAATAATATATTTTAAACTTCTGTCAAACCCAAAATACCTAATTTCAAACACTGATCTTATGTCTTAGAAGTTGACCCTGACCTCTAGATCCAGCTGCAGCAAATAAAACCTAAAGGGAGGGAGGGGGGGATCTATTCATCAGAGTTCACCAGAGCAGCACCTTATTATGATCACAATTATTTGTTATATCAGCGACCTTGGTGGTGGGTTTATAGTTTATCCAACGCTGTTTCCATCATCTGATCTGCAGCCGCATCTCTTCTGTGTCCAACGGTTTCATGCAGGAGCAAGATGGCTTGTTATACTAAAAGGTTTTTGTCGCGCTAAGCCGCGCATGTGTGCTTGAAACGCACATTTCATTAACAAACTGCGGAGGTATAAAAGCGGATTTATGAGGCTTCAAAAGATCACTGGAAGGACGGGTTTGAAAGCCCCCACTCGTTCTGTGCTGTTTCAGTGAGCTTTTATCAGCAGGTAACTACACTGCCTTCACACAATACAAAGACACCAGGAATATATAGTGGGCGTATATAAATATATGTGTAAGAAATTATAATATAGCCTACTGGTGAAATTGAAATTGAACTTTTTAATTTAACTAAATGTAACAGGTTAATTATATTAATTAGACAACAGTTTAAAAAATAACCAGAACAACAGAAAAACTAGAGACAATAAAATGTACACTTCATTTATATACAGTAGAAAATATATGAGGATATTTAATTATCTTCTGCTTTATTTGATGTTTTCAGAGCTTAACAAATGCTTAAATTGTGTAGAATTGTATTTGTTTTGATTTCTTTTAATAAATCTTTAAAGAAAATTTTAAATTTTTAAATTTGAAATTCTAGACATAATTTGAAGATTTTTTTATTTTATTATTTTATTTTATTTTATTTTTATCTGAAATCTGTATTGTAAGTCAAGGTGATCAGTGTAGAGCCCCCTGCTGGCATTAGAACATGGTGGAGTTCATTGGAGTTTGGTTTTCTTATGCCTTGGGCAGACTGTTCTTGCTGCACCTGCCAGACAAAAAACAAAATCAGTTAACGAGAGGTTTCTGCTTGCAGTATGAAAGGACAAATAATATAAATAATAACAACAATTCTGAGGATTTTCAAATCATTTAATGTTGCATAGGCTATTTGTGAAACATGCCTACATTTACATAGTTTTTAAAATAAAAAAATATTTATGTGTAAATTNATAATTTAGGTGGGACATTGCGTCGGTGAAGCTACAATTTAATCAACGCTAGGGGGCGCTCCTTAGTGTCTAGAGATAAAAAAAATAGAAAAAAAAAAATAAAAATCAATTGATTTAAAAATCATGTCCTTGTTATTTTCTATTATGTTGCCTAATAGTCAGTTGCCTAATAATACTTAAGACAGAAATATCTGAAAAAAAAAAAAAAAAAAAAATCAAAATGTAGTCATTTTGGTATTCATATTTGGATTAAGGCTATCTCACTGCAACTTCATTTATCTCTAAAGGTATATAGTAAAATGTTGTCAAATAATATAAGTTCAGTATATCCATGTGTAAAAGTGTTGAACACGTTTTGTTTTTTTAATCCCAAAACGTTTTTCTTTCTTCGAACAACACAACATAGCAGAGGGTTGTAAGGAGGAAAAAATGATGCAGGATTTTAATAATTTTTACTTATAAATATTTGAATAGCCTGGTGTGCATCTATTTTGGCAGAATTACAAAAAAGTATAGTGAGGCCAATCATATTCAGCTTTCATTAAACAAATGGGCCCAATTAAAGTGGTTTAAGTTTTTCTGTGAAAGCTTCGAGGACATAAATAAAGTGCACTGCAGACTAAAGAAATGCAGACAGGCATGGGAACATTCATGCCGGGGTTATCAATCCATTATCTAAAATGGAAAATGGAAAAGCAAACCTGAAACTCTACAAGGACAAAACCCTGTTAAGGAGAATAGTCACAATTACAATTATTCGTACTTTAAAAACCTGACTATTATGGGGGATTAGCCAAAAAATAAATAAATAAATAATTTATAAAAATATGTTTTTTTTATACCAACCCCATGGGGAAACATGAAAGTGGCAGTGGTAGACTTTGGCAGAGTCAAAAATCTGATCAAGAGCTATTAGATGCTGCCAGTTCAGTACTTTACTCAGATGTGCTGTTTTTAGTGCTTAGAAATAAAATTGGCTTAAATTGATTTAGCATATCCATGCCTCAGATCTAAAAATCAGATCAAAAAACCAATTGAAAATTGCTTTTAACTGAAGATCATCAACCTCTATTGTGCATTGGGGGTAGAGTCATGAACCAAAACCTCCTTAGTTGCAATTATAACAAAATGTGGTTCTACAGAAGATTGACTCATGCATCATCTTAAAACATTTTCTTTTTCAAAGCCTTTGTAAATTTCACTGAAAATACAATACAATAAAAATACAATAAACTGCACTGAACTCTCTCACACTGCTTTAGCAAACTGTGTTGAGGCTCTCTGAACTAATTCATTTGGAATCTGTTTATCAGTCCCAGCCTTTTAAAATGCCACATTTGAAAATGGATATCAAAGCTGAGACAAATATGAAACGAAGGATTAGATCTAAATAACTTCTGTTTTCAAACCATCAGCATCTATAAATAAATAAAGTTTTAAAGCATTCAAGCTCAATTATTATTTCACAAAACGGGTTCTGTTATATGTTTAACAATTATCATACACACCATACCAAGTTAAGCTTTAGAAAAATGTGATGATTTCAGTTATTAGTAGAGCATTTAAAAAGAGAAAAAGGTAAAAAGTAAGAGGTAATGTTAACCTTTTGGGCTGGTCAAGGTATAATGTCAATATAAATCTTTATTGATCTTTTGAGGAAGCTTGAAATGAGTAGGAAACAGAAGCTTGCACAAAGCTGGACAGCAATGAAAAGGGGTTGATTGTTGCTATGCAAAAATAAACATTGTCCACTGATTACTATTTTTTTTATCAAAATACAAATAATAATTATTCCTTTTCTAAATTGATATCCATTAATATCCATCCATCTGTACATGCATATATATATATATACTGTATATATATATATATATATATATATATATATCTTAGAAAATAATATTTTTCGGGAAAAAAATATTAAAGGTGCGTGTTGGCATTTAGAAAAGCAGCAAACAAATGAGCGATTTCTTAAACACGCGTGCAACGTGGATGAACAGCATGAATGTTGACTCTGGTTTCATCTACTAAGTAGTCCGTATATTGACGGACCTAAGGATCTCACAGGTCAGCAGCGGATTAGACAGGAGAATTTGAGAGCGGGTTTCCGTCCCTCTGACCCGAACACACGTTATTAATGATATATTCTGATTAATCTGCTTTTATCCCGTATAGCAGTAAAAGTGTCAAAACGAGAAGCGCTTTTCTGCGCAGTTCTGTTAGGATCAGATAAAACGGCACAGGCAAAGAAAATGTTCAGTCTAGAAAACTCATAAATGAGATAATCCAATTAAACTCTTGTTCTGTTTTAATCTGTTTTTATAACCGATTAACCAATGACTGGATTAATAAAACACGAAATTCACATATTATTAAATGGAAATACTACAATTCTTGCAATAGTAAAATGAAATATAAATATGAATCATCTTTTTCTATTTTAAAGCGAGAATTTTTCGTTAAATTTATATTTTTATTAATAAGAAAACAGTTCCCTGATTAATCACATATGTTCTTAGCCTGGTTTTGCCGCAGTTAAAATAAAAAATATATATATCATTTTTTTCCTGCAAAATATAAACTGCAAATATTAGCGCCCAAAAGCCAGGATCGCTTCTTTTCCCAACTCAACCTTAGTCACCAAGCTCGTGAATAAAAAATGCCTCTCTTTGCATTCACCCGCTGCCTACATTTCCTAGTTTTTTTCAAATGCAAACACATGCAATGATTAGGGTCGTTTGCACCTCTACTAAACTGTTAAGGAAATCCGTTCCTCTTCCCCCAACATTCATGCTCGATGCTGCAGCAGCTGCTTCTTCACGTTCTTCCACTAATCCTGCAGGAATAAATAGACTTGGAAATCATGTGTTGTGCTATAGCACATTGATTTCTTTTTCTCTGCGGGGTCTAGGTATTAATGCAAACATCAAGCGCTGCATCGCAGGCTCACAACAGACAAAAAAGATAAAGCAGTAATATACACAGAAATACAATCTTCCTCATGCACAATTGCACCCAGTTTAAAAAGGTTAAAAAAAAACACAGAACTTAATAAAACAGATTCCTTTAACTTAGCTGTCGCCGTTGCTGCTCTGCAGCTGTCAACAGTGCTCGAATTAACAAAAGTTAAAGGTTGTTTTTGCGCAGCCACGTTAGAGCGCATCAGATCTTTCACTCATGCAGGCCAATTTTCTCCCCCTCCTCCTCCTTCTCCTCCTCCTCCCACCGCAAACGTTAAATGGTCTATGACGGAAGAACACGGAAAATCAGCGGAAAGCAGCGCTCTGCTGATGCCCCATTGTTGACAAATCCACGAAACAACTCCAGTTTGCATGCTTTCACGGAGAGAGCAAGGCTTTGGAAGCAAAAGAGAGATGAGAGGTGGTGAGGGGGGGTGTGGCGTCACTAAACCACGTGTCCAGCTCTGATAGTATATCTAATACAGGGAGGGGGGGAGTAATCTATCAGTCAGTCCTGCTAAAAAGCTCCAGTCTTTTTCTAAAAAGCAGTGTGTGTCATTTCGAGTCGCTGGTTACGGGAGGCGCACCGCTGCTGATGAGACACTGAAGCGCGAATAGGGAGAAGAAAAGTTGCGCTTTCTCTCCAGACAACTGATGCAAAAACGCACCGCTCTGCAGGCCCGCTCACTCTCAGAGCAGGGACTATTTCTAGAGGGTTGAAGTTTTGCAGAACTTTACCCAGTCTGTTTTCTTGGTACAGCGGAGCACTTGGTGTGCGCGCACTTGCCGCTCCACAGCTTTTCCCAGTGAGTTTTTTTTCCTTATCCAATTTTTTTACATTAAAGTGCGAGTCCGCCGTGAGATGACCCTCTCTGGAGGCAGCGATCGAGCCAGCGACATGTCCGGCCAAACTGTGCTCACAGCAGAGGACGTGGATATAGACGTGGTGGGCGAAGGAGACGATGAGGGCATGGAGAGGGTGGACAGCGACTGTGACAGCCCGGGGGGAGGCAGCATCCTGCACGGCTTTCGCGGAGAAACGGTTGACGATGACTTGGAGGACGAGATCGAGGTGGAAAAGGAGGAGATGAGGTCCGGGGGAGGGAGCCCGTGCTGCGAGAGCTCCGGGGAAGGGGAATCGGGCGCAGGGAAAGGAGAAGGTCATGACCAGAGCGCAGCGCCAGGAGGAGTGATCCAGAAGCCCAAGAGCAGCCTGGTAAAGCCGCCTTACTCCTACATCGCCCTCATCACCATGGCGATCCTCCAAAGCCCGCAGAAGAAGCTCACCCTCAGCGGGATCTGCGAGTTCATCAGCAACCGTTTCCCCTATTACCGGGAGAAGTTCCCTGCGTGGCAGAACTCCATCCGGCACAACTTATCCCTGAACGACTGCTTCGTGAAAATCCCACGGGAACCCGGCAACCCCGGAAAGGGCAACTACTGGACCCTGGACCCGGCCTCTGAGGACATGTTCGACAACGGCAGCTTCCTCAGGAGGAGGAAAAGGTTCAAGAGAGTCCAGCCGGACGTGCTGAGGGATCAGACCGCGCTCATGATGCAGAGTTTCGGGGCATACAGCCTCGGAGGCCCATACGGCAGACACTACGGGATCCACCCGGCTTATTCCCACCCGGCGGCTCTGCAGTATCCCTACATCCCACCTGTGGGTCACATGCTGCCGCCGGGCGTCCCCCTGCTGCCTTCGGCGGAGCTCAACAGAAAGGCGTTCAACTCTCAGCTGAGCCCGAGTCTCCAGCTGCAGCTCAACAGCCTAAGCACGGCGTCCATGATCAAATCCGAACCTTCAAACCGGCCGTCCTTCAGCATAGAGAATATTATCGGGGTCTCCAGCGCGTCATCCGTCACGCCCGGCGCCGCGCAGGCTTTCCTGCGGCCTCCTGTCACCGTTCAGTCGGCCCTGCTGAGCGCGCAGTCTCTCTCTCTGACCCGGACCTCTGCTGCTATCGCTCCTATACTCAGCGTCCCTTCAAACATTATTTCTGGACACGTTTTACCTTCAGCGACGGCAGTGTCCAAATGGCCCTCACAGTGACTCAAACCAAGAAAAAACAAAAACAAAAAAAACTCTTATTTTTCTATAGAGACTTTATCACTGGAGAGCACAAATAAATAGACAGCATTGGACTCTAATACAATGAAAAAAGACTTGAAATACAGAGAAAAGGAAAGTAGGCTTTCTATGTACAGGTAACATTTGTAAATATTTGTTTTTTAAAAAAAAGGGAGAAAAATTTTACTCATTTGACTTTTAGCTGTCCTTTGTTCCTGTTTGAGATCTGTGATAATTATTTCGATTTTTCTTTTTTTATTTTCTACTGGATGATTGACTTGACACATTTCATACAAGACACGAACAAGTGCAAAAAGACTGTTTATAATAATAATAATAATAATAATAATAAACAAATATATGTAATTCTATGTAGCTATTTGGTGTTGTAAACTGAAATCATTTGTAAATAAATTTATGAAAAAGTTAAAACTACTTTCATTTCTTTTAGAAATTACAATTAACGAAACACTAATGGGAGATTTGGTCTACTCATAATTAGATATTAGATATTTTGTTTATAAATAAGAGTAAAATTTTTTGTTTATAACCATTTATTAAAGAAAATAATTAAAACGCTAATAAATAAAAAAAAAAACATGTAAAACATATTTTTTTAATCTTCAGTGATATTTATTGTTTATATTCGTTAAGAATAATGGTTTTTGATATTTTAAAAGAAGGACAAAATGGCACAATTTTTTTTATGAACCTTATTATCTAATTTTTTTGTTGTAACTTTACAGCTTAAATCAACAAATTTATAAATGTGAAATTTAATAGTAACAATTATTTTTCTACACAAGTGGTACTAATTTCTATTCACATAATATTCAAATTTCACAGAAAAAGATCAGTAGAGTAGTTAAATAATAATATTTGCGCAAAATATCAATCGTCAAGCAATAAAAAATGTATCAAAATAAAAAAAAAAGACAATAATAAATGTTTATAATATATTTTGGATAGCATTTTTTTTAAACACATAAGTAGGTTAGTTGAAACAAATATGTTTCCAGGTTTCCGACCAACGATCCTCGGCCTGAGGTCACAGTTTATTTTCATATTTTCATCTCCCATCACATCACAGCCAGATCAGATTACAGAATATTCTGCGGCTTGGCCACCATAAAGGTAACAGTTTCGCAGTTGTGTCTGGCTAATCGCGTTTAGACAAACAGCAAATGGTGAGTGTGTGTGTGAGGCGCTATATTTATCCGATCCCCATGGGAAAAGGGAAAGGGCTTCTCTGTCTGCTCCCGCTCCTGCAGAGGTGCTTCTAATGAAAGGAATCTGTTCTGACGGAAAACATTCCCTCTTTCTGGTTAGATTTATGCATGTAACAATATTAGGCTACCTCATAAATACACATCATGTGTCAATATGTTGCTCATCGGTGCGCGTCAAGCTTCAAAACCAATTAAGGCGGAGAAGAGGGGAAACATTTTTTTTTTTCTCCAAACTTTCTTAAATATTTTATTCTCAACAAATAAAAATAATTTAGAATATAATTTAAATATAAAAATGAAATAAAGGATTTAGTTTGGGGTAAATGAGAAACATGGTTTTATTTTATATGATTTGGATTACAATTATTTTTATTTATAGTTGCTCAGTCGCATCAAGCCGAGCATTTGCTCTGTTTTATCTGAGATTTCGCTTGCAAAGATAAATTACCCTTTGAAGAGTAAAAAAATAAATAAAAAAAAATAAAATAAAAAATAACTCTTATACAAGAGAGAAAGGCCGCTGGACCATT